>NC_056729.1:341023207-341088050 GCF_019279795.1 Protopterus annectens
CCTTTTGGGCACATACCTGGGTTTAACTAACTAGTTTGCTGTTACTGTCGTTCACATTATTCTAGCTGTTATTGTCATGTCATGCTTTTACTGGTAATGGCTGAGAAACCCTCTGGGTTCAAAACTTGTGTGGCCTAACCTAAGGGCCACAAATTGTTAAATTCAGATGCCCATCTAAAGTGTGTATACTGTTTGGGGGCTGCACATCTGGAAGCACAGTGCAGTATGTGTGATGCCTTTGGCAACGAGGCGATTGTCAAACACAATAAAAAGTTGGTTCTGAAAAGTTGGTTCTGAAAGGACTTCTCCCAGCCTCTGCGGGAGAAGGTAACCCATCTCACCTTTCTGGTTCCTGTGATTTTTTTTTTCTCCATCCTCCAAGAAGCCAGCTGATCTTGGCAGGAGTGAGAAATGTAAGGAAAAAGAAAAAGAGAAAAAGAAGAGCCCAAAGTTACTGGAAAACTGTCTCTGTAGGGCTCTCCTTCCTTGGCTTTGGCTCTGAAAGTTACAAAACTGTCTGGGCCAGCTTTGATCTTGGAACTAGCCATCTTCATATCTTTTACTCTGCCACTGCCGGTGCCCCGATTTTTTCCAGGGGCCCATATCCTAGAGGCCAAGATCTATGATCCTTCGAGAGGCCCTTTCACCACATCTCCAGGATATCCTCCTTTGCTTCCTCCTTGCACTCAGCCAGGTCCTCTAGGAATCTGTCTGAGGCTGACCTGGACGGGATGATGACGTTTCTTAGGTCCCAAATCCAGCTAGGGGTCCTCCCAGAACTGACCCCTATCAGATCTGGAAGAGTTGTTTCTTCACTCCATCAAGTTATAGCTCCTTCACCGATCCACCATGTCCTTTACTGAGGAATGCCTTTGGCTTGAGTCCTCCCCAGAACATCTCACTGAAGAGTGTCAATATCAAGGTGCAGGTACTCCACGACTATCGAAGCCAACCATCAACCAAAAAAAGCAAAAAAAAATCAATAAAAAAATGTTTATACTTGAACAGCAAAAAAACTTTATTCCATGGGTTGTTAGCACTTTCACTTCTACTCTGGACGCTTCTTCAGACTTTAATAAAACACTTCATCACTTCTGTATTTAAATACATATCAATTAAACAGTTAACCAATGAAAGCCTTTGTATGAATACAGAACTATAAAAATTCAGAAACTTCTAAATAAATAAAAAGTCAGAAACGTATATTGTGAAAATTAAAAATACAAAATTCAACATTGACACTAAAATGGATGTAGTAATAGATTATTACTGTTATTAACATTTCAGATGGCAAATAGCATATGAATATTTATTAAAAACACGAGCATATAAAAACAGCATGTGATAAAAAAACATTTCAAATATATGAAACTACTGAAAAACTTCTAAAAATGCATATTCCTACTAACACCAAGAGACATGAAAAAGTCAAATGTATAGCAATAAATGTTTTTTATCACATGCTGTTTTTATATGCTCTTATGTTTTTAATAAATATTCATATGCTATTTGCCATCTGAAATGTTAATAACAGCAATAATCTGTTACTACATCCATTTTAGTGTCAATGTTGAATTTTTAATTTTCACAATATAAGATGTGAGAGTGTTCAATCTCGCCTTTGTTCTTACACATGGGTTCGGAGCCGATCCTCGGCTCCGTGCCGGCCGACTGCAAGCTCTGCATCGAGAAGAAGCTCGAGGACATCTAATACCCACAATCCCCCTCTGCCTTTACCTCAGATCTAGTTTGCCGCTGCTGCATACGCATCGCTGGAGACTAGCTCGAGGCTGTTCAGATAAGATTTTTTATCTATTCTGTACTAATTTTCAGAAATTTTCTTTAAATCTAGTTACTTAAGTAAGAGTAGGTGTGTGAGTGTCAGGAATTCTCGATACTTAGAATAAGTTAACTTGTTAACTTCGAGTTAGAGTTTTCGGGCCTACCCCTTCTTGGACTTGTGACTAAAACTTATTGTAATCTTGCCTTTTTGGCAGTTATTACTGGATTAGACTTCGGATTTGACTTCTTTGACTAAAACTTGTGGTAGTCTTGTTTTTAGCTTTTATCAAACAGACTCTTATTCCTGGATTTGACATTATTACTGGATTGGACTTTTTACTGGACTGGACTGTCTTCTCATTTGTTAATATGTCTGAAAAGATGAAATCTGGTTTTAAACGTTGTCAGTGTGGCCAAAAAATGTCGGTCACAGACAACCACAGTTCCTGTGTCTACTGTCTTGGCCCTCTCCACTTACAAGAGGACTGCTCTATTTGTCACTCTTTTAGTGGGAGGGTCATGACAGATAGGCGCAGGAAACTGATGGATAGAGGATTGCTGAAACCCTCTTTCCAGGAGGCTTTGGATGCTTCAGACCAGGCATCCAAGTCTTCGAAGGGGTCGAAGGCGTCGGAGCCAAAGTCATTGGCTCCGAGCTCTTCGAGTCTAGTTAGATCACTGGTTCCACAGACTTCGGGGCCGAGTGTTCAACTGTTGGCAGTTTCCGAGCCTCGAGTCTTGGAACCGGTGACGGAGCTCCCTCCACCGACTCTGTTGAGGTCGGCTCCGTCTTCGATCCCTTCGACTCGTTCTTCGAGAGCCCTTTCCGACACCGACGTGGACCGTGTGGTGCAGAAACTTATGGAGCATACGGCCCTGTCCAAGCTTATTTCGGTCTCCTCTCAGTTGATGTCGAGACTTGAAGGCCTGCCACTATCTCCATCTGTTCCTCCTCCGAGACCTGTTCAGTCTTCGGAGCCGGAAGAAGCTGACCTGATGATTGTGGAGCCCTCTGTGCCAGAACCGTCTTTTTCTCAGTCGGCACCGTTTACCTCGACTCCATCCGATCCGGTACCGGAGTCTCGGGCCCGAAGATCTGTCCTTGGTTCCGGGACCGAGTCGGACCGATGTTTCGTTCCGACTCTCCCTCTCGGGCCTCGCACGGATCGATTCGGTTCCGTCCTCGGGTCGGTGCCTTCGGCTCCTGTTTCGAGATTCTTCCCATTTCTTCGAACCGGGAGATACCTCGACCCAGGGGCCTTCGACCTCATGAGGAAGGTGTTGTCTACCCAGACAACCACATCAGCAGGTACAGCTTCTCCTCCCCGCAAAGGACCGTTATCCTCCTCTGCACCCACGGCCACGTCCAAGCGTTGGGCACCAGTGTCTCAGCCACCCCTGGAGGGTGCCCCCTCTTCCTCGGAGGCTTCTTCGGATGCTCCCCACGAAGAAGTTCCTAGGAAAAGACTGTGTAAGAGGAGACACTTGGATTCTCCACAAGAATCCTTGACATCTGATACTGACTTAGATGAGTCAGAAGGGTCCCCGAAGTCACCTTCAGAGGATGTCTCTTTTTCTGACATCTTGGAGATCCTTAAACAGAGAGGTGACTGGCAAGCCCTCCCCCCTTCTGAGGATGAGTCAGTTTTGCTGAAGGCATTTGGTGCCCGCCCTTCCTCCTCCTGGGTCACTCCGCCTTTGATGAGTTAATGGAATTAATTGCTCGAAGGCGTGGGAGACTCCTGACACGGTGGAACCTGTCCCTAGGAAGCCAAATAAGTACATCACGGCACCACAGGACAAAGCTTACCTTACCAAAGGAGTTCCAGTAGACGCCATGGTGGTGGCAGCGCCACGAAAAGGAGATGTCGGAGTCTTCCTCATCTGTCCATCCGCCTAACAAAGATTCTAGGACCATGGACAGATATGGGAAGCGCATTTTCAGTTCAGCGGCTTTCTCTATGCGTTCCCTGAACTATTTGACCCATTTTACACGCTTACAGAGGGATCTAGTCAAAGAGTTGGGAGATACCCTCCAGGGTGCTACAGATGCCGCTGTCTCAGAGAAAGTTACAGTGCATCTCAACACCCTTACGTCCATTGTGAACTCGTCCATGAGGCTGATATCCTATGCAGCCGAAGGATCGAGTAGGGCAGCGGCTTCAGCGATTGCTCTTCGTAGGCAATCCTGGATGCGCTTATGTTAGTAAAGGAAGACTTGAAGGCTTCCGCAAACGAACGCCCCATTTGATGGAGCCACACTTTTTGGCCCTAAAGTAAAGGAGACCCTTACCCGGTGTGAACAGGAGGGAAAGACTCTGTCTGCTGTCGGAGTCCGTTTTTCCACCCCTTCCAGACCGTACCCCAAAGGGCAACGTGGTGGGAAAATGTGGTTTCGAAAACCCCAAGGATCTTTTCCAAACACACAGGGTGATGCCCCCTCTAGAGGCAGAGGGGGGGGCAGAGGTGGAAGACGCCGCCCTGGCGGCAGAGGGGGTCCGCAAAACCAAGGTGACAGGGAGAACCTCCCTGGCAAACCTTTTCAGCACTCCGTAGAGGAGGCCCGACGGGCCTGCTCTGGAGGCAGTCGGGGGGCGCTTAGCTTTATACCCTCAGGCCTGGCAAAACCTTTCTTCAGACAGTTGGGTAAAAGCGTTGTTACCAGAGGTTACAAAATCCCATTTCTATCCACCCCCATTCCAAAGAAAAACTCCCAGATGTACCACCCCATCTGCGAGACCCAGCAGCTACAGAAATTTCAAAGCTGCTAGAAAAAGAGTCATCCAACCAGTCCCAGCGGACCAAATAGGATTCGAACTTACTCAAGGTTCTTTTTAGTTCCAAAGAAAACAGGGGACTGGAGGCCAATTCTGGACCTAAGTCATCTCAACACCTTTGTCAAGAAGGAAAAGTTCAATGGTCACGCTTCAATCGATCCTTCCATTCTTACGGAAGGATGACTGGATGTGCTCAATAGATCTGAAGGACGATACTACCACATCAAAATGGCCAGGGCGTCCAGAGATCACTTGCGCTTCGGCTGGGAGCCAGTCACTATCAGTTTCGAGCCCTGCCCTTTGGCCTGACCACAGCCCCCAGGGTCTTCACCAAATGCATGGCAGTGGTAGCGTCTCATCTGAGGCCTAGGATTCCAGGTGTTTCCGTATCTGGACGACTGGCTCCTGTCTGCCACCACCAGGCCAACTGATACAAGCCAGGGATTACTCCCTACAACTTTGTACACACCTTGGCATTTCAGTAAATTTCAAAAATCTTTGCTACAGCCATCACAGCATATCTTATTTATAGGAGCGGAATTGGATACGCCAGTTAGTTCTAAAACTTCCGACAGAAAGAATACTAGCACTTCAATTCAACATTTCCCTTCTGCTGTCGTCCAGAAAATCCCCAGCAAAAATTGTTCTGAAAGTTTTGGGTCTCATGGCAGCTTCTCTCATAGCAATACCATTGGGAAGACTGCACATGAGAGTGCTACAATGGCTTCTATTTGCACAATGGTCATTCCAACAACTTCCACTGACTCACGAAATTTTGATAACGAAAACATGCAAATCACACCTAATGTGGTGGTTACAGACTTGCAACCTATCCGGCGGAAGACCATTTGTGCTACCCACACCGTCAGCGACGATAACCACGGACGCTTCCCTGATAGGGTGGGGGGGCATCTTTCAGGGACAGACAGTCCAAGGCGAATGGACCAATCTGGAGTACAATCTGCACATCAATGTTCTGGAGTTGAGGGCAGTGTTTTTGGCGTTGCAACACTTTGCTCCCCTTCTTCCTCCAGGGACCATTGCAGTTCAGACAGACAACATGTCCGTAGTCTGGTACATAAACAAGCAAGGGGGAACCAGGTCCTACCAACTATGCAGAGAGGCCATGAGAATTTGGCAATGGGCAGAGTCCACCGGTCGCTTTCTGATCGCAACGCACATCCCGGGGTCATCCAACGTCATAGCCGACAGGCTGAGCAGGGCAATACTATTGCCTCACGAGTGGTCCCTCAAACAGTCAGTTGCGGGAAAGATTTTTCGCAAATGGGGCCAGCCTACCTGCGATCTGTTTGCGTCTCCAATGAACGCCAAATGCAGGAGCTACTTTGCCCTATTACCCCCTCCAGGGGAAGTCCCAAGGGAAGCGCTGGTGCACGATTGGTCCCCGGGTCTCCTATATGCTTTTCCTCCATTTCCCCTGATTGCAAAGTTTCTACAGAAAGCAAACAACCTTCAGAGGACTATAATTCTCATTGCTCCGTTCTGGCCTCGTCAAATTTGGTTCCCCTTTCTCTTGCATCACCGCATTCGGGGACCTTGGATGCTGGACCCAGAGCCAGATCTACTGACTCACTCGTCAGGAGTTCCTCACCCATCCCTGGAATCTCTCCATCTAGCAGCTTGGCTGCTCCGCTTCCCTTTTTAGCCAGGTCAATTCCCTTACATCGGCAGTTCAAGATATTTTGGTAGCTTCTCATAAAGTTTCCACTACAAAGATTTATACCAGTAAATGGAAACGCTTTGTCTTCTGGGCGAGTCACATCAGTTGGACCCTGTTACAGCTCCGTTGAATAAGGTCTTAGAATTTCTGACCGAATTATTTCAGGAAGGAGCTTCTCCGGCTACCTTAAGAGTACAGTTGGCTGCCATTTCTAACTATCATATAGAAGAAAGTGGTGCACCTATTATGGCTCACAGACTTTGTAAAGCCTTTTTAAAAGGTTCCTTTCATATCAGACCACCAGTCAGAAGCCCGACATCACCGTGGAATTTAAATTTATTGCTCTCTAAATTGATGCTACCACCCTTTGAACCAGCTTCAAGTTGCACTTTGAAATTTTTGTCATGGAAAACATTATTTCTAGTGGCTATTACATCGGCTAGACGGGTGTCTGAGCTGCAGGCCCTTTCGGTCAAACATCCCTATTTAATTTTTCATTCTGACAGAGTATCCCTACGCACTAATCCATCCTTTCTTCCCAAAGTTTGTTCTACTAGTAATATTAATCAGTCCATTGAATTACCCACCTTCTTTAAAGACCACTCTAATAAATTAGAGTATATGTTGCACAAACTGGACGTCCATAGACAACTCAGATTTTATTTGGATAGAACAAAAGATCACAGGAAATCTGATCAGCTATTTATAGCTTTTGCTGACAGCAGAAAGGGTCTTGCAGTTACGAAACAAACTCTTTCTAAGTGGCTAACTGATTGTATCATTTATGTTTATGAAAATTCTGATCAAACATTATCAGCAAAACCCAGAGGACATTCTACCAGATCAATTTCTACATCTTTGGCTCATGCAGCTCGTTTACCTTTAGACATCATTTGTGCGGCTGCTACTTGGGCTAAACCACATACATTTATATCTCATTACAAAGTGGACAGGGTTTCTAGGGATAGGGCAACCTTTGGTTCCACTGTGCTCAAGAACGTTCTCCCTTGAGTTCCTCAGGATCATGGAGCTAGGACGCTACCCATGTGTAAGAACAAAGGCGAGATTGAACACTCTCACATAAAGAAGTTATGTCCTTACCATAACGCTCCATGTGGAGTGTTCATCTCGCCTTTGGTTATTACACTCCCACCCTTCCCACCCTTAGGAAGAACGTTCGATTTGGTGCCTGGTCTGAGTATTCTCCTTCTGCTGTTGCAGTGTTAGTGTTACTATCATACCCTTGGTATGTTTGTATATATGTAATTATGTATATAGTTTGGCATGTATGCGTGATTGTTGTCTGGTTTGCTTGCAAACTAGATCTGAGGTAAAGGCAGAGGGGGATTGTGGGTATTAGATGTCCTCGAGCTTCTTCTCGATGCAGAGCTTGCAGTCGGCCGGCACGGAGCCGAGTATCGGCTCCGAACCCATGTGTAATAACCAAGGCGAGATGAACACTCCACATGGAACGTTATGGTAAGGACATAACTTCTTTTTTCTGACTTTTTATTTATTTAGAAGTTTCTGACTTTTTATAGTTATGTATTCATACAAAGACTTTCATTGGTTAACTGTTTAATTGATATGTATTTAAATACAGAAGTGATGAAGTGTTTTATTAAAGTCTGAAGAAGCGTCCAGAGTAGACGTGAAAGCGCTAACAACCCATGGAATAAATTTTTTTGCTGTGCAAGTATAAACAATTTTTTTATTGATTTTTTGCTTTTTTTGATTGATGGTTGGCTTCGATAGTTGTGGAGTACCTGCACCTTGATATTGACATTTTTCGTTTGGGGACATAGCAGGTACCTTACCCTGAGAGATCTCTGTTTATTTATCTCACTGAAGAGGTTCACCTGAAGCAAAAGTGTAAAAGGAGACACCTTGATTTCTCTCCAGAATTCCTCATAAATATTGACTTTGATGAAGGGGAAGGCTCCCAGAAATTCCACTTTGAGGATGTCATGTTCAGTGAAATTTTAGAGCTGCACGAATATAAAGCGGGGGTGGTCCACTAAAGCACCTTCCCAAGAGAAATTAGTTTTCCTTGAGACTTTTTGGGCTTGCCCGTCTGTCTCTTGGCTGGCTTCTCCTCCAAACAAAATGGTGGGCCTAATCTCCGAACTGTCATGGAAGACACCAGAAATAGCCAAATCTATTCCCTGTAACCCTGACGAGTTTCTTGTGTCACCAAAAGATTGTCCTCACTGGAGCAAGGGCCCTGCCATGGATTTTGTAATGGAGATTGCAGCCACCAAAAAGGAGCTGGAAGAAGAATTCCACTAATCATGCACCGAACAAGGAGTCTAATGGATTGGACAGGTTTAGGAAGAGAGTCTGAGAGTCCATGACCATCGCCATTAGGGTGCTGAATTATTTTGCTATTTCTTTTCAGAGAGGTTTGACCAGGAGCTCTTATTCCTTTCAGGGTTCATGTCTGTGGAGCAAAAACATCTGTTTAATCACAGTTGGCTACCCTTCAGTTGTTGTTCAATGTCTAGAGGCATGTCAAGAGACGTACGAGTTCCAATGCTACAGAAGGTGCTTATAGAGCAGCAGGGACTGGCATTGCCATTAGGAGACATACCTGGATGTGACTTTGTGACTTTGAATAACATTTGGACACTTTATTAATATCTCCTATGATGGATCGACACTTTTTGATCCAAAGATCAAAAAAACCCTTTTTTCCAGAAGTGAAGAAGACAGACCCTCTCTGTCGTAGGGATCAAGTTCTCTACTCACTCCCCCCAAGGACCTCCTTAAGGAATCGGAAGGGTGGTAAACTTTGGTTCCATAAGTCGCAAGGGTCCTTTCTAACAGTTTTGGAGACAGACCCCCCCCATTGTAGAGGAATGAGCAGCTCCCCCCGAGGCAGAGGTGGTCTAAAGAACCAGGATTTTCTGTTCCTTTGAAAAGCCCTACCAGCGCTCCTGAATGTTAGGAACAGAAACAAAACACAAGCTAATAACAGTGCCTCCTCCACAGGATTGAAGAAATAGGAGAAGTAATCCACACCAACTTCCACTGCAAACTACTTTATTGAAAACAGTTAAGCGCTTTCGTTCCTACTCTTTTTTGGAACTTCCTCAGAACTAATTTAAAACATCATTGAAAAAAATTTAAATAATAAATCGCCAGCAACACATGACTAAAAACAACCAATGACAAAGCAACACATGACTAAAAACAACCAATGACAAAGCATTCTATAAAAAAAATTAATAAAATGTTAAAATGCCCTAATTTTAAAATATAATTTGTAGAGCATGAACCATTTAAACCTAGATAACTTGTGGCATCTAGTTTTAGCTGCCACATTAACTCACGGGCTTCCAAATATTCATCAGTGATCCACTCCTGTGGGTCCTTTTCAATTAGTTTTGGCCCTCTTATTACAGAACAATGTGTGCCAAAATCCACCAAATGCTTATGTAAATAGATATATAAGCATAAAAACATATCCTTTAGTATGTTACATGCATTTGTATTTTTTTTTTTTTTTTAATATTCAGCAAATGTTCATATGCTCTATGCTTAAAAACCCTGGAGGTCTTACCTATATAATATGCAGGGGAAGCCAGACACAGAGACAAATGAACTGCATTTCAAGAATTGCAATTAAAATGTCCATTAACCGTATAGTTTTCCCCTCTTATCTTAAAATGGTCAGTACATATAATGTAAGGACATTGGGAGCAAAAAACACACTTCATTCCATTTTTCATACTAGAATGACATTTTACATCACGTTTATTTTCTAAATATTGTTTAAATGATCTCTCTCCCCTACAAATAACCCAAAGGTTTGTCCCTAAATTCTAATTTCTAAGGCCCCCACTATGGCTTTACTGTGCAATGTACAAGTAAAACTAAAACTTTTACTATTTTGATCAAATGAGGCTTCTCTATGTGTGTTACATATAGAACTAGAAACTTTAAGGTGCTCATGTGATAACAGAG
This sequence comes from Protopterus annectens, assembly GCF_019279795.1. Classification (NCBI taxonomy): domain Eukaryota; kingdom Metazoa; phylum Chordata; order Ceratodontiformes; family Protopteridae; genus Protopterus; species Protopterus annectens. The sequence continues at coordinate 341,033,414 of NC_056729.1, forward strand.
GACGATATACCCCCAACTGTCTTTCTGTCAGGATTTTATCCCTGATAGCGAATACGAAATCCCAGGGATATCCCCTTCTTAAGAACATATCCTTTAGTATGTTACATTCACTAATAAAGGTATCAAAATCCCACATCATTCTAGCTAAACCCACAAACTGGCCCTTCACAACAGATTTCTTTTGGTGTAATGGGTGCCAGCTTGATGTTAGAAAATGTAGGTTTATGAAAAATGTAGAAGAAAATGCATTATTTTCATAATCATATTTTATCTTTACATCTAAAAAAGATGTTTTCTTTTTATCATAAGTTGATTTAAATTTTATAGAAGATATGGATCATTTAAACAATATTTAGAAAATAAAAGTGATGTACAATGTCATTCTAGTAAGAAAAATGGAATGATAAAGTGTTTTTTTTTGTTCCCGATGTCCTTGAGGGAAAAAACTATAAGGTAAAGGGACATTTTAATTGTAATTCTCAAAATGTAGTTTATTTGTCTCAGTGTCTGGCTTGCCCTGTACATTATATAAGTAAGAGCTCCAAGGTTTTTAAGCACAGAATACATGAACATTTGTTGTAAATTAAAAAGAAAAAAAAAACTACAAATGCCTTATATTAACATTTGGTGGATTTTGGCACACACAGTGTTTTCTTTCTTATTGTAGAACAAATTGAAAAGCACCCACAAGGGTGGATCACTGTTGAAAATTTGGAAGCCTGTGAGTTAGTGGCAGCTAAAACTAAATGCCACAAGTTATCCAGGTTTAAATGGTTCATTCTCTATAGATTCTATTTTAAAATTAAGACATTTTGACATTTAATTTTTTATGGAATGCTTTGTCATTGGTTGTTTAGTCTTGCTGGCAGTTTAAAACATAATTGAAAACAATTTAAATAATAATTAGTTCTGAGGAAGTTCTGAAAAAGAGTCGGAATGAAAGCGCTTAACTATTTTTAGTAAAGTAGTTTACAGTGTGAGTTGGTGTGGATTATTTCTCCTATTTCTTCATTCCTGTGGAAGCATGGTTATTAGTTTGTGTTTTGTTTCTCTTCCTGAGGTTCATAGTTATGGCTACTGTAGGTGAAGATTTGGAGAATGGAGTTCTAAATAGAGAAGTAGTAAAAGCCATGGGAGACCTGACGCTGTTATTGCAGCAGGTTAGCCAGCAATTTTTAAGTATTTCAAACTGTTTTTCTACCAAAGTTATTCAGAGAAGTGATGGACATTCCTCTAACCACAGTTTTGGCTTGCCACTCACACAACTTTCAAGGGGGTCAGGTCAGGACCACGCGGATGTAGTATCTGGGTTTGAGTTTTTGGATTGGAAATTGAATCATTTCTGTTTGGATATACATTCACAAAGATGTGTCTATGGATAACAATTATAAGCCGCTTGGGGAAACTATGCTTGTATTTGAGATAACATTGTTGCAGTTTACGAAACTGCAACTGGAAAACAGTTATTTGAACAAAAACATTGAGATGAATTATGTCCCTAAGTGGTTAAGACTGTGGCGTTATCCTCATTCTGTGAGTAAATCTGATATGGTTCGTGAACTGCAATTAGTGTCTGATAGAGCTGGTAGTGAGGTCATGAAATTGATTAAGTGTAACAATTTGGAAATTGAATGTCTCTCTCAACAGCTTAATACTTGTAATAAAACAGTTTGTGATGATTTGAATGTTCCTGCCTATGAAACAAATTATTTAAATATTTTTTCTTCAGTGAGTAAAACTTGAGGGAATTCTACAACATAAAATAGATAAATTGAAATGAGACGCTGATGATTGTGCTAAAGGAAAAGCTTATCTGACAACAATGGTCTCCATAGGAACTCTGCCTTATCCACCAGTCTGAATGAGATCTGAGCCTCAGCAACCTACCCGATTTGACATGCATAAAAATGCACGTAATTCAGGTGCAGTCCCTTTAGGACAGGGTCAATTAGGAGATCAGAGCGAATCAGGAATTACCATCAGATTGGTTATCGAAGGGCTTAACTTTTGTACCTTCCAGAGGTGCGAATTTGGTTGAATATTTTTATAAATATGAAGCTTTTCGTACGCAAGTTAAACTTGGCTGTCTATTTTAGTGAGAAAGAGAGAATTAAAAACAATTGCCAGTTAACTAGACCAAGTATATTTAATCCTCTCATTAACATGATTTATTATTATTTGAAAAAGTATTAATAAAAACAAGCAAAATAAAAGCAGAATCAAGCACCACTAAAACACAAAACGGTGCCTTTGGAATACCAGTAGCAGAAATAAGTAGCCCGTAGGTGTAATCCCAAATTCTTTAATAAATCACAGCAAGTAAAACACAACAGTGTAGTGCTTTTGTTCAAACACGTTGAACTTCATCAGAACTAAAGACATAACGTTTCTAGTGTAATATATACAGTGGATATAAAAAGTTTACACACCCCTGTTAAAATGCCAGGCTTTTGTGATATAATGAGACCACAATAAATCATTTCAAAACTTTTCCCATCTTTAATGTGCCCTATAACCTGTACAATTCAATTGAAAAACAAACTACTCTGTTAGGGGGAAAAATATCAAAAATAAAAAATGTACAATACGCTGGTTGCATAAGTGTGCACACCCTTAAACTACTACTTTGTTGTGTGCGCACACCCTTAAACTACTACTTTGTTGTGTGTGCACACCCTTAAACTAATACTTTTGTTGAAGCAACTTTTGATTTAATTACAGCATTCAGTCTTCTTGGGTAGGAGTCTGTCAGGGTGGCACATCTTGACTTGGCAATATTTGCCCACTCTTCCTTGCAAAAGCACTCCAAATCTGTCCGATTGCAAGGGCATCTCTTGTGCACAGCTCTCTTCAGGTCACCCCACAGATTTTCTATTGGATTTAGGTCTAGGCTCTGGCTGGGCCTTACCAAAACTTTAATTTTCTTCTGGTGAAGCCATTCTTTTGTTGATCTGGATACATGCTTGGGGTCATTGTCGTGTTGAAAGGTGAAATTCCTCCTCTTCAGCTTTCTAGCAGACGCCTGAAGATTTTGGGCCAAAAGTGACTGGTATTTGGAACTGTTCGTAATTCCCTCCACCTTGACTTAAGTCCCAGTTCTAGCTGAAGAAAATCAATCCCAAACTATGATACTGCCACCACCATGCTACACTGTGGGAATGATGGTCTTTTGGCGATGCAAAGTGTTGCTTTTGTGCCAAACGTTCCTTTTGGAATTGTGGCCAAAATGTTCAGCCTTGGTCTCCTCAGACCCCAATACATTTTCCCACATGCTTTTGAGAGACTTGATGTATTATTTTGCAAATTTTAGCCGGGCCTGGATGTTCTGTGTAAGAAAAGGCTTCCGTCTTGCAACCCTACCCCATAGTCCAGACATATGGAGAATAGTACACAACCAGTACTTGCCAGAAATTCCTGCAGCTCCTTCAGTGTTGCTGTAGGTCTCTTGGCATTGTCTTTTCATCAGTTTTGGAGGGACTTCCAGTTCTTTTCAGCATCACTGTTGTCCCATATTTTCTCCACTTTTTGATGACCGTCTTCACTGTGTTACATGGTATATCCAATGCTGTGGAAATTTTTTTGTACCCTTCTCCTGACTGATACCTTTCAGCAATGAGCTCCCTTTGATGCTTTGTAAGTTCTCTGTGAATCATGGCATTTGCTGTCCCAGGCAACTGAGTAAATGTCAGGAAAATCCTACTAGGACAGCTGAACTGTATTTGGGGTTAATCAGCGTCTCTCTAATTGATGTCAGGTGTGTACCTAAGAAGACTGTTGTAATTTAAATCAAAAGATGCTTCAACGGAGTATTAGTTTAAGGGTGTGAACACTTATGCAACCTGCTTACTGTACTTTATTTTTTTGTGTGTTTTCCCCTAACAGATTTGTTTGTTTTTCAATTGAATTGTCCAGGTTATAGGTCACATTAAAGGTGGGAAAAGTTTTGAAATGATTTATTGCGGTCTCATTTTTTATATCACAAAATCCTGGCATTATAACAGGGGTGTGTAATCTGCTCTCTTCTCTCTCTCTCTGTCTCTCACTCACTCTCTCTCTTATATTATATATACGTATGTATATGTATATGTGTATATATATCTGTATAGGGGTTCCTATCACGTAGTCTAACTTTAACAAGTTCAAACCACATATAGTCTCGACCATATTTTCGAATTTGAAAATGTTCGAACATGTGAATGGAAATCTCCATAAGCGGAGGTTTCCATCCACCTCAGTGTGGTGCGATTGGTATATTTAAGTAGCGGGGGCTATGGGGGGTGCAGGGGGGCTTAAACTCCTGCATACAGTTTATTTTTTGTTCGTTGTATTTTTATTTATTTATTTTTTTATCAGTAATCGAAGTTCTGCAACTTCGAACTTAATGGTTCGACCATTGGGTGTTCGGAGTAACGGAACTTCGACTATCTGATATAGACCCATATATGTATGTGTGTGTGTGTGTGTGTGTGTGTGTGTGTGTGTGTATATATATATATATATATATATATATCTACACTCAAGTTAAATGATCATTTAAAATCCGCCATTAAAAAGCCTCTTCAATAAAACAATCATGGCTTATTTAAAGATACAGTGTTATTAAAACCAACATATTAAATATAAACATAAAATATGAAAATGTAAGTACATAACTTGAAAAATAAACATTTTTGTAAAACCAGTGTCCTAAAAACATTTAAATAATGTATAAGGATGCAGAGAACTGTAATTTTGCTGTTCTCAGTCTTAAAACTAGAATAATAGAAATTACTTCATTTAAGCTTGGATATCTGTTGACTTGTAAAGTCAATTGCCAAAACAGCTCTCTGTACTCCATGGTTCTTCCAGTTTCCTCCTCTTGAATTATTTTGCACTTGTTCTAAAACAAAAAACTTAAATGAACATTATCACAACTTTTTGCATGCTTAGCCAAAGCATTAGTCTCTACATTATGTGTTGTATCATAAACATGTTCATATATATGCTTTTTTTAGTGCCCTCTCAGTTTTTCCCTATATAGAAGGCACTACACCTACAAGTGCAAATGTACACTAAACCAACAGAGTTATAGTTAGAATATGACTGGGACCTAAACTATATAAATAAATTCAGCATTACTGACATAAGTGCACCATTTACAGCAGCCACATTTAAGTGTACCAGTTTCATTTTGATTGTTGAGCAGAGAACTACCTGCACTACGTCCATACACGTCTTTTAAACAAATGCCCTTCCTGTATACGAACTTAGGAATTTAAAAAAAAAAAATATCTAAGGTCCCAAGTAGTTGGCTAAATAATGTCTAGTTGTTGTGTCTTTTGGCTTTTCCCGGTTAGGGGTCGTCACAGCGGAACTCCGGTCTGCTAATGATTAGCAGTTGATTTTTACGTGCAGAGTTGCCAGCCCTGACGCACAACCTTTAACGAAGGTACGCCCATTCACGCATGTTTCCACGCAGAAGACGCTCTTGCTGAGAATCGAACCGGACAGCGTCTTACTGTGAGGCGACAACGCTACCGCAGCACCACACCGCTAAATAATGTCTAGTATTTTAAAATAATATCTTTAATAACATAACATTCCTTATTATATTCCAGACAGTGTTACAAAAACCTTTGTCATTAGTCAGACCCTGACTGACTTCAGTATATTGTGTTTCACCTAAGTCTGTGAGTATGGGGGTATACCTACTACCTCTTCCCAGAGTTACTTCCTTAATGATATCCATAAGAAAATTTATCAGGGTAACTTCTTTGGATGAACATAATCTGTCCTTAAAGAACACATATGGGCTGCTCTTACCAACTGGCCCTTCACTATACTTTTTTTTTGTACTAAAGGATGTTCACTAGTAAATGAAGGAACAAATTAAAATATGTCAGCTTTTGGTAAATTTTTATACGCATTTTTTTTAATTCAACATTATTCTTATAAATGTGTACATCTAAGTAATTAAAATTGTTCTCTGTAATACAGTAGGTAAATTTAAAAAAATTCAGTTGTGGAGGAAAGGTAGTTAATAAATTCTATCAACAGCTCTTTAGTACGTGTCCAAATGATACATATATCATCCAGGAACCTAGTATGTAAATTACAGTGTGAATTAGTAGCATACCTTCTCTCCCATTCATACCAAGTTTGAAAAAATAACAAAACCACAACAGGCACCCAAAGAGGCAGAAGGTAATAACAAAACACGAGCCTGTAGATGTAAGCAGCAGCAGGTTTAATCACATCATCACTCTGTGATCCATAGAGTCCCAGGCATTGTGTCCCCCTGGTGGAAAAGAAGAGGAATAAGTACTGTGTTGTGGTCCAGATTTATCAAAAAAAAAATTTTTTCGACCAAATTTGTCATTCTTAGGGTACGGGTATGCGTTTTTCTGTCTGTAATCCCTCAAATCCCTATCTATTTTGCCACACTTCCTTTTAAAAATAACATGACATTTTTCTTCCACCTGTTGCTTAATAATAAAATATTTTCTCTTCTCATTTTCAACAGAAAACATAAGATCATTGGTCACTACTTCATTAATGTATTCTATCTCCTGATATACATGCCCCATAATCCTTTCATTTTCTTTAATCAGGGCTCTCATGACTTCAAAACCACTTCGGTCAAAAATACTCAACAATTCTTCGTGAAAGGGGGAGCCTTCCACTACATTGTTCGGAAACTTATAAAAACGCAATCCTTTGGGTACTATACCCCTTTTAATACAATCGTGCAAGTAACAATTGTCAATACCCAGAGTTTTATGTTTGTAAATTAAATCAGTGAGTTTTTTAATATTGGCTCTGTAAGACACTTCACTGTCTTTCTTAACATCCCGGTCATTAAATATAAAGTTATTATCAGTACCTTGGTGACTGGAAAAAGACTTGTAACTAACAAGCCATGAAGCCAAAGAGGAAGAGTCCGTCCACTCGTGCACTCCATTGTCACCATTAGCCGTATTATCAGTCATTTCCACAGGAGCATGTCCCTGAACACCACGTTCCCTTATAAGGGAGGACTGTCCATTCGGACCTTGATTCTGGGAATTCAATGCCAAATGATTGTAACAAATATTTTGTTGCAGCTCCCTTCTGTAATGCAGCCTCACCTCTAGTGCCCCTCAACGGCAAACTGGAAGAAGTTGCAGTTACTTCCTCTACAGGCACATCAGCCTGTCTGCGATCCAAATCAGCTTCCTGATTGCATGCAGGAGTGGAAATGCAATCCTTCCTGTGGGTAGGCCTCATAGGGTTGATATCAAAAGAATTGTCTTTCCCTCGCTGAGAGTTACCACTCATAAGCGAAATCAATTGGGTAAGCTGCCCCTCCACACGAGACAGGCGCAAATCCAGGTCAGTACCTTGAACTGCTTCCCCATCCTGGAAGCTAGCCTCTGCCTCAGATACCTCCATGTAACAAGTAATCCAAAAACTCAAAGGAAAGGGTGCCACAGAACCAGGAACCAACAAAACCACAACGGGCACCCAAAGAGGCAGAAGGTAATAACAAAACATGAGCCTGTAGGTGTAAGCAGCAGCAGGTTTAATCACATCATCACTCTATGATCCATAGAGTCCCAGGCATTGTGTCCCCCTGGTGGAAAAGAAGAGGAATAAGTACTGTGTTGTGGTCCAGATTTATCAAAAAAAATATTTTTTCGACCAAATTTGTCATTCTTAGGGTACGGGTATGCTTTTTCTGTCTGTAATCCCTCAAATCCCTATCTATTTTGCCACACTTCCTTTTAAAAATAACATGACATTTTTCTTCCACCTGTTGCTTAATAAAATATTTTCTCTTCTCATTTTCAACAGAAAACATAAGATCATTGGTCACTACTTCATTAATTTATTTATTTTATTTATTTTTTCACAACCAACTAATGCTCTATCTAACCCAAAATAAACTACTCACAGACTCTCAACATGGATTCAGACCCCATCATAGTACAACCACTGCCCTCCTCTCTTTTACTGAAAACATTAATCTTAACCGGAGTAATAAAAAAATATCCTCCGCTCTCTTCCTGGACCTATCGAAAGCCTTCGATATGGTAAACCATCAGTTACTTCTATATACTTTAAAAACCCTGTATCTAGATACTCCAGCCCTTGACTGGTTTCAAGCTTACCTCACTGGGAGACAACAAGCAGTAATGTGGCAAAACAAGCTCTCCTGCCTACTACCAAATACCACAGGAGTTCCTCAAGGTTCCATATTAGGACCTCTCCTCTTTTCAGTCTTCATAAACGACATCCAAACAGTCATCCCTGAAGCCACCTGCATTCAGTATGCAGATGACTCGACTATAATATGTTCCAATGCCTCTCTTGCAAATCTACTAACTACCACCCAACATAGCTTCACCAAAGTCGAAAACTGGCTTGCCAACCATCTCCTGATCTTAAATCCAAACAAAACCAAGTTACTTTTCTTCTACCCAACCAATAGATCTCCGACTGAAAACTTCACTATAAAATCCAATAATGGGACCATCATCTCCCCAGACACCTATACAAAGCTATTAGGAGTAAACATTGACAATAAACTTAGATTTGATATACATATCAACCAAGCCATTAAGTCAGTCAACAAGAAACTTGGGACCCTATATAGAATTAAAGCCTTCCTTACCCCGAATGCCAGGGCAGCCACAGCCCGTTCACACCTTCTCTCTACCCTACTATATGCCTCTCCTGTCCTCACTCACCTTAACAAATCTGATCTGGCCAAGCTCTCATCCTGCTATAATCACATTGCCAGGTTCGTTACAGGCCTACCCTACAGAACACACCACTGTACTAACCTGAAAAAGCTTGGATGGATAGAATTCCCACACCTTCTTCACCAGTCCCAATCCATAGAGGCCTTCAAAATCCTTAAACAACCTGAGAATACCCCAGCACTAAAAAACTTAATGACTCCCTACTCCAATCTAAGCTGCCTTCGCTCAGCAGACTCCTTGTCCAAACAACTAAATCTCTCAACCTAGGTGGTGACGTGCTATTTTCCAACACCACTGGTAAAATATGGAACTCTCTCCCAAATAACATCACGCTTGCAACTTCTCTAAGTCAATTCAAAAATAGTCTAAAACTCCACTTCAAGTCACACTGGCTATGTCATTGCTCAAACCCAGACTAGCTCTGTGCCATTAACTAAAACATAAACAACTAGCTAAGATGATAAGTACTTTGTATACTGTGATAAAGAAATATGTATCCTGTCTAACTCTATGTCATTATACTGCCTACCGTCCTTGCTAATATGTTATTGTTACATTTGTAGTAATCTCAGAAATAGTAATGGCAGTCTTGTACTTGTATGTAAATAGCCTATGTTTTTGTTAAGTTCTTTCAGCTCATTTACTGTACCTAATTATCAATGTAACTCTGTTGGAGCTTTTCTCCCAAGGCCTCCGCTGAAAAAGGACATGTATCCAGTCGGACCATCCCGGTTAACAAATGTAAAATAAAATAATAAAATAAATAAATTAATGTATTCTATCTCCTGATATACCTGCCCCATAATCCTTTCATTTTCTTTAATCAGGGCTCTCATGACTTCAGAACCACTACGGTCAAAAATACTCAACAATTCTTCGTGAAAGGGGGAGCCTTCCACTACATTGTTCGGAAACTTATAAAAACGCAATCCTTTGGGTACTATACCCCTTTTAATACAATCATGCAAGTAACAATTGTCAATACCCAGAGTTTTATGTTTGTAAATTAAATCCGTGAGTTTTTTAATATTGGCTCTGTAAGACACTTCACTGTCTTTCTTAACATCCCGGTCATTAAATATAAAGTTATTATCAGTACCTTGGTGACTGGAAAAAGACTTGTAACTAACAAGCCATGAAGCCAAAGAGGAAAAGTCCGTCCACTCGTGCACTCCATTGTCACCATTAGCCGTATTATCAGTCATTTCCACTTTGTTACAATCATTTGGCATTGAATTCCCAGAACCAAGGTCCGAATGGACAGTCCTCCCTTTTAAGGGAACGTGGTGTTCAGGGACATGCTCCTGTGGAGGTACTGACAATAACTTTATATTTAATGACCGGGATGTTGAGAAAGCCTGTTGTGGTTTTGTTGGTTCCTGGTTCTGTGGCACCCTTTCCTTGGAGTTTGAAAAAATGGGTTCCCACGATGCACTCATGGCTACACCTGCCTTTTGTTGAAATATCTCTCCTTCAAAATACACATGATTAATTCCATCATCTCCAATAAAATACCACAGTCACTGCTAGTCAGAAACTTACACTCTTGTGTTACTTCATTAAATCATTCTAAACCAATTCCATGTAGAATCACAGTAAAAACTTTCATCACATCAATAGTAGCAAACAAAGCATTATCTAAATAAGGAACCCTATTCAATCTATTAAGAAAATCCCAGGAATCTTTTATTATTTGTGTCTTTAAGTCATAAAATGGTTTCAACTTATGGTTACTATATACCACTAAAGGATAAGTCTTTGAGCCTGTGGCAGATGCAGTTAACTTCAAGGGAGGTTATTTACATCTTTATGGACTTTGGGTATTCCAAACACGTTAGGGATCCTGGGGTATGAATTTATAAAAAAAACTCATAAGTACTGTTGTCAATAGCTCTCTGCATTAAAATATCATATATAGCCATGTCTGTTTTCTGGTACGAAATGTTTACCTCATTCCTAGAGACACTGGTGTAAATGTCACCTTGATATAGTAAATTCAGCATTCTACCCCCCATAATCCACTTTGTCCGTGATTACTAATCCATCCCCCGTCTGGGTTCATAATACGTGTGGCCTTATTAAAAACTAATCTGTACAAAGCACCTTTTTCTTCTCTTGTCAGATTATAATAGGGCTTCCTTCTATGTTGTTTGCTTAAGTTATCTAACTAATTCCACAAAACACTCAAACTTTTGTAAAATCGGATGTAAAGGGGGATTATAAACACAGTTTTTTCCCTCATGCACTTTTCACTATAACAAGCATCTTGTTTTTATATGACCCCAAAATTAACCTTCCTTAAAAACAACCTGATGTCAAACATAGTCTTACTCAAATTAAAATGCTTAGAGGGAATGAAAGTCCGGCACTTTTTGAATAAAGAGAAACTTGTAGAATCCATACTAATACCATTATAATTGTACACTTTTAAAAATTGTCATATTCTACAACTTGTCCTGTTTGAATCAAAACCTTCCCTGGCCGTGCCCCCTCTTCGAATGTGTACCTCGCTGTGGCGATTGATGGTAAAACTCCGTATCCTGCTGTCCTCTCTGTCGTATCCGATCAGACCAATGAAGGGGGTACTCTAAAGGGTCAAATATATTATGGACATAATTGTCATTATTACTATCCTGACTAAGTACTATATTGTCAGGAGAACGAGTCTTACAATGTACACCAGGACTAATCATCGTGAATAGTATTACCATGCTCCTTAAAATTCTTTTGGGGTAGTGGGTAAACCTTTTGTTTAGCATACGCTTGTTTATCACACTCTATTTTACCCATTTTTCTTTTTAAAATCCTAGAACAGCTACAGTCCACATCATAAAGTACTTTATGAACGCTTGCCTTATATTCTCCAACAGTAAACAAAAGGTCATCCTGTAACTTTTTAACTACCTCAATATCAGTAACAAGTTGTTGTAAAATTTTCTTATAACTCATAGAACACGAGCTCCATCCCCCATCTATCAAAGATTTCTAACAATTCACAGTAATATGCACTACCAACCACTATATTGTTTGGATGTTTAAAAACCCTCAACCCTTTAGGTTGATCATTTGAGTGTGTGTGTGTGTGTGTGTATGTATATATATATATATATATATATATATATATATATATATATATATATATTTATGTTTTTACTATGACTTACCCAAACTGCAGGAAGTTGAATGTCTGATGTGCGAAATCACAATGTTCAAGGGGCAGGAAATCATAAGCGGTTGACCGAGGTTATTCGAGTTGCATGACGCACTCTACCTTTTCACAAGTGACGTGCCGGGACTGTGTAGGGAGGTCTCGCTTCAGTGAGAAACAGGGAAGTAGCCCATTTCCTCATTGTAGTGCGATCTCGGAGTTGGTATATTTAATGTGCAGGGGGTGTGGGGGTCACAGCCCCCCAGCGAAATAGTACAGGTGAGCTAACTGCCGTGGCTGGAAGAGGGGAATGTTGAATATATGGAATACACTTAATCGGGCAAACCATTTCTGACATTCTGCTCTTTCATGCTTTTCAAATACATTATTTTTCAGCCATAACATTAATTGAACTAACACTTACTGACCTTTCAATGGTAAATCTCTCTCTTTGTGTGTGTGTGTGTGTGTGTGTGTGTGTGTGTGTGTGTGTGTGTGTATTGCACTAGAAGTTTTAGATCTTTAGTTGTGATGAAGTTCAAGGTGTTTGATTGAAAGCACTAAACTGTTGTGTTTTATGCTGTGCTTTATTAAAGAATTTGGGATTACACCTATGGACGACTTATTTCTGCTACTGCTGTTCCAAAGTCAGTATTTTGCATTTGAAAAAGTACGTGAGAATTACTTTAGGAACATTTTACATCGTACTTGTGATTTTAAAGGGAACAGTTCAACAGAAGAAAGTAAATTGATTTTTGTTATTGAATGACAGAAATGTATGTTTAATGAAGCCTGACAAGGGGGAGGCTTTGGTGGTCATGGTTTAAGGGTGGACTACCTAAATTTTATGAATGTTTTATTTTTAGAGGATGCTTATGAAGAAATGTCACGTAACAAGCTCAATATTGCTCAGTACAAGATTCATTATATGCTAAATGACATGTTGTTTCAAGGTCATATATCCAAAGACAAGTATGATTTTATGTTTAATGATAAGCCAGCAATTGCAAGTATATTTGGAATACCAAAAATTCATAAGAGCATATCTCATCCCACTTTTGCTCTATTGTTGATGCTACCCAGTCTGAAATGTATTTTCTAGCAAAATGATTGGATTTTACCTTAAAAGCAGGTCTTTCAGATGTGCCACAAATTTGTGAGGATTCTTGGCACTTTTTGAACCAATTGAATAATGTTGTTTGCACACATGAGGTTTGCTTTGTAACCACTGATGTACATAACTTATTTTCAGTTATTCCACATGATCTAGGCTTGACTTGGTTTGAGAAACAATTTTTTAAATGTATGGATATGAGTGTAGACAAGGTTAATGCAGTGGTAGCATTGATGGAAGTTGTATTAAAGAACATTTCTTTTATATTTTGAAGGACAGTTTTATAAGCAGGTTACTGGAGTAGAAATGGGGGTAGCTTGTGCCCCCATGTTTGCTAACTATGTTATGCCTGAATGGAAGGATCAGTACATATTTGGTGGTCATTATGAACAATGCTGGTTGATGTATACTCGTTTTTTGGATGATATGTTTATATTGTGGAAAAATTCAAAGGAGAAGTTGCAAGAATTTTTAGTTTACATTAACAATGCTGCCCCCCTTTTTTAAAATTTGCATCCACTTAAGATAAAAAGAAAATCTCTTTTTTAGATATGGAGATAAAAATGATCATGAAACTAATAGAAAATGTAGGTTTACAAAAAATGGCAGAAGAAAATCTAACACATTTCCATTTTTCAAGCTGGTACCCATTACACCAAAAGAAATCTGTTGTGAAGGGTCAGTTTGTGGGTTTAGCTAGAATGATATTGGATTTTGATTCCTTTATTAGTGAAGGCAACATACTAAAGGATATACTTGTAACCGGATTGCTGTAGATAAAGCTGGTACTCAGAAAAACCTCCAGGCAGTCGAGTGAACAATTCACTTTTATTAATAAACCACTCTAAAATGAATAACGCTCTTCCACATGCAATATTCGCGTTTTCGTCTCACAAATGTGGGACTTCATCGTTCACTCGACTGCCTGGAGGTTTTTCTGAGTACCAGCTTTATCTACAGCAATCCGGTTACAAGTTTGTCTTTTTCGCTGTGGAAGCTACACACTTTGGAGGATACTAAAGGATATGTTTTTAAGAAGGGGATATCCCCTGGATTTTGTTTTAGCTATCATGGATGAAGTCCTGACAAAAAGACAGTTGGGGGTACATCTTCCCCTCTTATCACATGACCACCTTAAAGTTTCTAGTTCTGTATGTAACACAAATAGAGAAGCTTCATTTGATCAAATAGGAAGAGTTTTATTTTTACTTATACATTGGATAGTAAAGCTATACTGGGGTCCGTGGTTAGAAATTGGAATTTACCTTTTTTGATACCAAGTTATTAAATATTATAGGGGGCAAACCTTTGGTTGTTTATAAAAGCGATAATCATTTAAACAGTGTTTATGATGTACAATGTCATTCTATTAAGAAAAATGGAATGATGAAGTGTGGTTTTTGTTCCCATTGTCCTTACATTATATGTACTGATAGATGTTATGTAGCCCAATCTCGACTACATTCTTACCCGTGGGTTCAGATCCGAACCTCGTCTCTGACTCGGCCATACTCTAGCTCGAAGTCTTTCAATTTTCTGGGCTAAGAAGGTATCCCATGCTGCACTGCTCCCTTTTCCCAGATCTCGTTTGCTGCTCATATAGCTCAGACTTGGTCTCGCTCTTGGCTGTGGCTAAGTATAACTTTTCTGTTTTATTGAGAGATTCTTGCTTCAAAAAAAAAAAAAAGCTATTTTCATAGCTGTATGTTGTGTGTGTGCTAGTTTGATAATCTGGTGTACTTTTTTTCTCGTGGTGTCCAGCTGTTTTCCCTACGGGCTAGGCCCGTTTCAGTTAGAGGACCTAGTCTGCCCCTGTTCTTCTGTGTTGCTTGTTAGTAGGTACCTATCCCTCGGGCTAGGGCCGTTTAAGTTAGAGGACCTAGTCCTTTCCCTGTGTTCCTGTTGGGACCGCTTAAGTTAGAGGTCTTTTTGTGATTGCTGTTTTTTCTTTAGTTCTCGCGCTTGTGGCTTCCATATTAACGGTTGGTGGCTTTCAGTTTCCTTCACTATGTGTAAGGATACGAAAGAGCATAAGCCCTCGGGCTTTAAGAAATGTACTAAATGTGGTTATAAAATGCCGATCACTGATGGGCACTCTGTGTGTGTTTATTGTCTGGGGGCGATTCACCTCCAGGAATCTTGTACATTTTGACATGCATTTAGCCCACGTGTTCTTCAGAAAAGGAAGAACAAACTTAATTTTGAAAGGACTTTTGAAACCCTCCTTTGAGGAGGATTTGGGGAGGGCTTCTAGCTTCAAGTCCTCTCCCTCTAAGAGTAAAACTTCAAAGGCTAAAAAGCGATCTCCGGCTCCATCTGTATCCTCTGAGCTTCCGGAGAAAGTAGTAAAATCTACTGTGGCATCCTCGGCTCCACTGTCTTCGGAGCCGCAGGAAGTTGGTACATTGACAGAATCTGCTTTGGCTTCAAATCCCTCTGAGCCGATTGCGGAGGTGCTAGTTCGGAGCTGGTCTTCAAATTTTAGGCTGGTCTCTCCTCCTCGCAGGTCTCCTTCAGAGAGGAAGTCTAGATCTCCTTCCTTATCTTCTAGGTCCTCTAGGATTCTTTCAGATGTGGATGTAGATAGAGTGGTATAGAGACTGCTCCAATCACCGGTACTGGCAAAATTGTTTTCGGCTACAGCCCAGTCTGCTTCGGAGCCTGTCACCTAGCCATCGTCGATACTTCCTCCTCCAATCGAATCTCAGCTTTTGGAGCCTGAGTGGTCTGCGCCGTCTGATGTCCCTAGGTCGGCTCCGATGTCCATCCTGGCTTATCGGCTCCGGCTTCAGCTCCGACCCCGTTGGCTCTGTCCACGGGGTCCAAGACTCGTGGTTCCTCGGTTGGACCTGAGGGGGAGGCTTCGGGATGATTTTCGGCTCCTAGCCTCCCTCTCGGTACTTCGGCGCAGGGGAACGTGACCCCTGCTTTGGCTTTGGACCGGGTCCCTTCTGCTCCGAGGTCTTCCACGGCTGGTCGATCTTCGGAGCCGGGGGGACCAGCTTTCGAGGCCATGCGGAGCACGCTGGCCAGGTCCTCAGCGGTATCATTCGGCACTGACACTCTGTTCCCTCCAGCTCCCGTGTGGGTCTCTGATCGCCCTCTATCTTTCGACAGCGGAGACGCAAGGCCTCAGGATACCTCCATGAGTGGTCCCCATATTTCTGAGGGCCCCTCAGTTTTTATGCCTGAGGAGCCACCCAGAAAAAGAACGTGCAAGAGGAAGCACATCGACTCCCAAGATGAGTCCCTCACGTCAGACACTGACCTCGAGGAATCTGAGGGGTCCCACAAGTCATCCTCTGAGGATGTCTCTTTCTCTGACATCCTAGAAATTTTGAAGCAGAGGGGTGACTGGCCCTCTAAAGCTCCCTCTGAGGAGTCAGTGTTACTGAAGGCCTTTGGGGCTCAGCCCTCCACCTCCTGGGCATCTCCACCCTTCGAACGTCTGGATCTGGTTTGTCGAAGGGTGTGGAAAACCCCTGACTCTGTGGACCCAGTCCCCAGGAGACCCAACAAATTCTTGTCCATCCTCTCTAACAAAGAGTTTCTATCCAAGGGAGTTCCTGTAGATGTCATGGTGGTGGCAACGGCCACCTAGAAGGAACTGGCTGAGACTTCGTCTACCGTCCATCCTCCTAACAAGGAGTCTAGGACCATGGACTGGTACAGGAAGCATATGTTTTCTTCAGCGGTCACTGAATTACTTATCACATTTTACACAGCTTCAAAGAGTTCTCCTGAAAGAGCTTGGAGAAACTCTGCAGGGTAACGTTTCTGATGCGGGGGCTCAGAAGGTCAACGCTCAGATGTCTAACCTCAACTCTGTTACTAACTCCTCCACGAGGCTGATCTCTTATGCAGCCGAAGGAGCGGGTAAGGCA
Organism: Protopterus annectens; assembly: GCF_019279795.1. Classification (NCBI taxonomy): domain Eukaryota; kingdom Metazoa; phylum Chordata; order Ceratodontiformes; family Protopteridae; genus Protopterus; species Protopterus annectens. Next base: position 341,050,283 of record NC_056729.1, read on the forward strand.
GCAAGTTCGGGAGTTGCTCTTAGGAGACGCTCCTGGATGCGCCTCTGTAATTCCGCCGAGGCCTTCAAGTCTATGTTCACCAATGCCCCGTTTGATGGTTCCTCCTTATTTGGAACCAAGGTGAAGGACACTCTCACTAGGTGCGAGCAAGAGAGAAAAACTCTGTCTGCTGTGGAAGTCCATTTTTCCCTCCCCTCTAGGCCTTATCCCAAGACCCAGAGGGGTTGGAAGATGTGGTTCAAAAAATTGCAGAGATTTTTTCATGACGCACAAGGTGAGTCCCCCTCCAGAGGCAGGGGAGGGGATGGTAATTTGGGTAGACGCCACCCTAGGGACAGAGGAGGCCCGCGTAACCAGGGAGACCGCGATTCCTTTCGTGGTTCTCCCTGCCAGCGCTCCTGATGGGAGGCCCGACTGTGCTCTTCCAGAGCCTGTCGGGATCGCATTTCACTTTATCCAGAGGCCTGGCAAGGTATCACACAGGACCAATGGGTATTAAAAATAGTTTCCAGAGGATATCGTATTCCCTTCTCTTCAACTCACCCTCCGATCAAAAAAATCCCAGATGTTCCACCCAATCAAAGGGATTCCGCAGCTTCAGAGATTTTAAAGCTGCTAGAAAAAGGTGCCATCCAGCATGTCCCCTCAGACCAGATCGGATTAGGGACTTACTCCAGATTCTTTTTGGTGCCGAAAAGGACAGGGGACTTGAGACCCATTTTGGATCTCAGCAGATTGAACACCCATGTGAAGAAGACCAAGTTCCGAATGGTCACGTTGCAATATATTCTCCCATTGTTTGGAAAAGAAGTGTGGATGTGCTCCATCGACCTCAAGGATGCGTACTACCATATAAAGATGGACAGGGCATCCAGAAGTCATCTACGCTTCCAGCTGGGAGCCAGTCATTTTCAATTTCGCGCCCTGCCCTTTGGTCTCACCACAGCCCCCAGGGTGTTCACCAAATGTATGGCAGTGGTGATGGCTCACTTGAGACGTCAGGGATTCCAAGTGCTTCCGTACCTGGACGACTGGCTCCTTTCTGCCACCACCAGGCATCTACTCCTACAAACCAGAGACGCCACTATCAAACTGCGTCAACAATTGGGTATCACTTTAAACTGGGAAAAGTCTGCCTTGTTGCCCTTGCAGCGTGTCACCTTTATAGGCACCGAGTTAAACACCGTGCTCATGAGGGAGTTTTTACCACTAGAAAGGATTCAAAGTTTGCAACAGCAGGTGCACGCGTTGCTCCCTTTGAGAAGAGTGAAGGCGAGCTTGATCCTCAAATTATTGGGGACGATGGCTGCTACAATTATTCTGGTTCCTCTGGCAAGGCTGCACATGAGGCTCCTTCAATGGCTACTCTTCGCCCAGTGGTCTCTACAATATCTTCCGCTTTCTCATCTTATAATAATCACAGACAGGTGCAAGCAGGATCTTCACTGGTGGCTTCACACCAGCAACCTCAGTGTGAGGAAACCCTTCGTTCCATCCCGTCTGGTTGCCACAGTGACCACGGATGCCTCCCAGATGGGGTGGGAGGGCATTATCTAGGCAGGACAGTCCAAGGCACGTGGCAGAAACACGAGATGCATCTGCATATCAATGTCCTGTAGATGAGAGCAGTGCTACTAGCATTGCAAGCCCTTCAGAACTTTCTTCCTCTCGGGACAATAGCTATCCACTCAGACAATATGTCGGTGGTATGGTATCTAAAACAGGGAGGAATCAAGTCATACCCCGTTTGCAGAGTGGCCATGCGAATGTGGCAGTGGGCAGTGGCTTCCCAACGTTTTCTTGTAGCAATGCACATTCCGGGGAAGATTGCTGACAGGCTGAGCAGAGCTATTCTGATGCCTCACGAGTGGTCCCTGAACAATCGGGTTGCGAAGCAGGTTTTCCACAGGTGGGGTCAGCCTTGCTGTGACCTATTTGCCAGCCCCCTCAATACCAAATGCAGCAGCTACCTCACCCTTATCTCCCCTCAGGGGGAGTCACCCAGAGACGCTCTAGTTCACGATTGGCCCTCTGGTCTACTGTATGCCTTCCCTCCTGTTCTTCTGCTGACGAAGGTAATTCAGAAAGCGCAATCTTTGGAAAGCAAAATGATTCTGATTGCTCCACACTGGCCTCGTCAAATTTGGTTCCCCTTTCTCCATCCCTACCTCATGGACGCCCCCTGGATTCTGGATCCACTACCAGATCTGCTGACTCGTATGTCAGGGCAACTCCATCCCACTCTTCAGACCCTCCAGTTGACAAGCCTGGTTTCTCCACTTCCATCATTAGTCAGGCTTCTTCATTTTTCGCCAGAAGTGGTTCATATTCTGTCTTCCTCCCATAAGCCTTCCACCAGAAAAATCTGTTCCAGTCAATGAAAGAGATTTTCCATATGGGCACATGCAAGACAAATTGATCCTTACACAGCTCCAATTTTGTCAGTCCTGGAGTTTCTCTCCATGCTTTTCAACCAGGGATCAGCGGCCACAACTATTAAGGTGCAGTTGGCGGCTATTTCCACCTTTCACGTCGCTGATGAGCCTAGTCTCATGGTACATAGACTTTGTAAGGCATTCCTGAAGGGCACTATACTGCTTCATCCTCCAGTCTTTGGCCCAATAATGCCTTGGGACTTAAATTTTGTTCTACAATGTCTCACTTCGCCCCCCCCCCTTTGAGCCTGCAGCCACTTGTAATTTAAACTATTTGACTTGGAAGACAATCTTTTTGGTAGCCATCACTTCAGCCAGATGTGTCTCGGAGCTTCAAGCCTTATCAATTAGACCACCTTACTTGATTTTTCATAAGGACAGGGTTTCTCTCAGACCAAATCCTTCCTTTCTACCAAAAGTGGCTTCAGTTAGTAATCTAAACCAATCCATTGAACTACCTGTATTCTTTCCAGAGTTCTCGAACAAGGCAGAATTTAGATTTCATCAGCTGGACTTGCACAGACAATTACGATTCTATTTACATAGAACGAAGGATCTTAGAAAATTGGATCAGTTGTTTTGTCTCATTTTCAGAAAACAGGATCGGGTCTCCTGTTTCCAAAGTCACTTTGTTTAGATGGATCTCCAGCTGTATTTCCTTCATTTATGCTTCAGGTGACAGGGATTTACCATTTTGAGTGAAGGCTCATTCTACCCGATCTGTGTCTACATCTACAGCCTTTCAGGCCAGGTTGTCTATGGATGATATTTGTGCTGCGGCTACATGGGCATCTCCTCACACCTTTGTTACTCACTACAAGTTAGATTTGGTGTCCAGAGGCAAGTCTTCCTTTGGTTCCACAGTGCTCAGGAGTATTTTCCACTGAGCCTCCCAGGATTCAGGTGCTGGGGACGCTGTTCCACGGGTAAGAATGCAGGCGAGATTGGACTACATAACATCAAGAAGTTATGTACTCACCATAACGTTCGATGTATGTAGTCCATCTCGCCTCACATTCTTACTTACCCCCCCCTCCTTCTCCCATCCTGGAGGACCTAGGGGTTAGGTATGGTTTCAAAATTCCTTTATGGTTGGTATGTTCTTCCTTCTCTATGTGTAATGTGTGGAAGTGAGTGATTGAGCTCACAGCAAACTAGATCTGGGAAAAGGGAGCAGTGCAGCATGGGATACCTTCTTAGCCCAGCCAATTGAAAGACTTCGAGCTAGAGTATGGCCGAGTCAGACCCACGGGTAAGAATGTGAAGCGAGATGGACTACATACATCGAACGTTATGGTGAGTACATAACTTCTTGTTTTAAGATAACAGGGAAAAACTATAAGGTTAAGGGACATTTTAAATGTAATTCTGGAAATGTAGTTCATTTGTCTCAGTGTTTGGCTTGCCCTGCATATTATATAGGTAAGACCTCCAGGGTTGTTAAGCATAGAGTATATGAAAGTTTGTTGGATATTAAAAAGAAAAAAAAATCTAAAAATGCCTTGTATAGACATTTGGTGGATTTTAGCATACACAGTTTTGTCTTTCTTATTCTAGAACAAATTGAAAAGGACCCACAGAGGTGGATCACTGATGAACATTTGGAAGCCTGTGAGTTAATGTGGAACTACAACTACATGCCACAAGTTATCCAGGTTCAAATGGTTTATGCTCTGTAAATTCCATTTTAAAATCAAGACATTTTAACATTTGTCAAGTTTTTTTATGGAATGCTTTGTCATTGGTTGTTTTTAGTCACCTGTTGCTGGCAATTTATTATTGAAATTGTTTTTAATGTGTTAATTCCGAGGAAATTCCAAAAAAGAGTAGGAATGCAAGCGCTTAACTGTTGTCAGTAAAGTAGTTTGCGGTGTGAGTTGGCGTGGATTATTTCTCCTATTTCTTCAATCATGACGGCACAATTATTAGCGCTTTAATGTTTGCCTGACTGCCATTATCTGGAGGCAGTCTGGGGGGTGTCCATCACCTGAGATTTATGGGTGCAAAGGATAATAACCAAAGGCTGTTTCATTCCCTTTATTTCTTCCACAGTACCTGCAAAGAAACTTCCTGATGTTCCATCCTGACAGAGGGAAGTGGCTGCTTCAGAAATAAGAAATCGAATCATCCAAGAGGTCCCACCAGACCAGAGGTTGTCTAGAATTTACTCAATATTCTTTTTTGTGCCAGAGAAAAATGGGGACCCAAAGCCAATCTTGCACTTCAGCCACTTAAGTTTGTACTGCAAACAAAATTCTGGATGGTCACAGTAAGGTCCATGCTTCTTTGCTGAGGAGAAATGACTGGATGTATTTGATCGATCTCCAGGCTGTATACTACCACATAAAGATGGACAGTTGATCTAGGAGGTTTCTTCACTTAAGGCCAGGAGTCATTTCCAGTACAGAGCACTGCCCTTTGGTCTCACCAGAGCCCCTTGGGTGTTCACCAAGTGAATGGCAGTGGTTCACCTATGCCTGCAAGTGTTCCATGTGTTCCCTTAGCTGGACAGCTGGCTTATCACTGCTTCCTCCAAGAATCTGCTTGTTCAGGCCAGGAACTCCTTGTTCCTTCTTTGCTCGGATTTGGAGATACAGTGAATACAGCAAAATCCAAGCTTCAGCCTGTTTAGGCCTTGGAATTTAGCAGATACAATACTTCAGATTACCAGGATCTTACAAACTAGAATTTCAACTCTTCACAGGCAAGCACTAGTGGTCCTTTCTTCTCAGAAGCCATCAACAAAACTAATCTGACTCTTAGGCTGCATGGCGGCTGCAATCATATATGGCCAATGGGACAGGGTGAGAGTTCTGCAGTGGGCATTGGCCTTCTTAATGTCTGTGACAGACATTTGCAGGTCTCCGATCCGATCAGGTGGTTTCTGGAGTTACTGCTGGTATGTCACAGAAGTCCTTTTGTTCTACCATCTCACCAGGCCACAATGATCACGGATGCTTCCCACCTTGTGATGGAAGTACATTTCCTGTGAAAGTCAGTCCAAGGCATGTGGTCCCAAGCAGAGGTCAGTCATCACATCAACATTTTGGAGATGAGGGCAGTCTTCCAAACAGTACAGGTTTTTTAGTAGTCCATCACCTTAATTGTGCTCTCTGTCCAAACAGAAATGTCTGTGGTTTGGTACATCAACAAACGGGGGGACATGATCTTATTGCTTATGTCACACGTCTGTGAGGGTGTGACAGTTGGGTGATATCTTCCTTTTTTTTTTTTTAATTTGCAGAGCTGCAATTTCAAAGAATTCTAGTGTTTTAGCGGATAAGTTGGGCAAGTCTATCCTCATTCCTCCTGAGAGTGGTCCCTCAATCCAATAGTAGTAGAGCAGATATTCAGCTGTTGGGGCAAACCATGCTGCGATCTGTTTACATCTCCCCACAACACCAAGTGCAGCACATTCTTTTCTCTAATCGCCTAAATGTTTTTCCAGCTCTCTCTTTAATGTGCAAATTTATATGGAAAGTTTTGGTGAGGAAGGTCACAGTGATCCTCATTGCCTCTTACTGGCCTCAACAGGTGTGGTTCCCCTTACTTTGGCCTCATCTCATACACCCTCCATGAGTCCTGAACCCTGCTCCTGATCTTTTTCATCCATCAGGTCTCCTTATCTGGACTTTCAGTCCCTTAAACTAACTGCATGGTTTCTCCAGTTCCAGTGATGGCAAGGCAGTCCAGGTTATTCCCCTTTGTCATTCATATTTTTAACATGTTCTCAGAGACCTTCCACTAGGAAGATCTGCAAAAGCAAATGAAAGAGCTTCTACATCTGGACATCTGGCAAAAATTTAGATCACCTATCCCAGCCGTCCTGGAGATGTCCTTCAAGGATGCATCTGCAGTCCTTACAAATGGGTTGTCCTGTCGTCAGGCAGCCCTTCGGTCGGCCGGATTCCAAAGTCTGGGTCTGGCCTCGGCTGGTGTCGCACTTCACCCGACGTCATCACTGCTGGTCTTCGGGTATAAAGGCATCAGCCGACGCCATTTTCCTCAGTCTTTCTTGCCGCGTGGCGCCCGAAGCAGAAGCTGTTCGCAAGTGCCGGTTGGTCAGATCCAGAGATTACTACTACCGAATACTACTTCGAAGACTTCTATAAAGCTAAGTACCCCGTTGGGGACTCTTTCTTGCCTCAGCCGATGTCAGAAAAAGTGAATAACGGTTTAACTTGTGGGAAACAAATACCTCATAAAGATTTCCACTCTTACTGCTTACCTTGTTTAGGCCCAGACCACGACGTAGCAGCTTGTTTAGCCTGTGCTTCCTTCAACCGACGAACGCTTAGGCGTCGGTCGGAGTTTGCTGAACAGTTTTTCGGCTCAGATTTTGCGTACATTATGCCGTCGGATCCTCCGACTACTCAAATTGTTAAACGCAAAGAAAAAGACCGACACTCGCGGTCCGCGGTTTCGGCCGAAACCACGGTTAAGCAAACCGCGAGTGTCTTGGTTTCGGCCGAAACCGAGCAAACGGGTCAATCTCCAGCCAAATCCATGACTACTACCGAGGCCCCTTCTACCCTAGTTGAATCGGTCTCTGAAGTTTTGCCTACTACTGTGGTTTCTCAAGAATTATCGGACACCATCCCTTTGGATGTCTCTACCCCAGCACGTGGTGCTGCTAGGCCTCCTGCAGCCATGTCTATAAAGGCCTTTGCCAGGGCTAAAGCAGCCAAAACTGCTAAGTCTGTGCCTGTTAAGCCCCCCTCTCACAGGCCCAGTTCCAGTTCCCAAATGCTTACTCTGGCAGAGGATCTCATCTCTTTAATAAGGAGATCCCAATCTCACCCAGACAGGGCCTCTCAACCCCCAGAAAAGAGACCTAGAGCAGAGCCCCCTGAGCCAGTGTCCTCAGATGACTCTTCTGTTGATACAGACAATACAGATCATCCAGAGGCTCCTTTTTCTACTTATGAAGATTCCGATGCTGAAGAATCGATTCCTTCTGCCTCTCCACCAGAGGAATTTTCCTTTGGGGAAACCTTACATGCCATGAGAGAGCAATTCCAATGGCAGGGACAAGATTTCTCAGATTCTAGAAAAAGGCTTAGGACCTTTTTACACTTACCGCAACATAGGCCTTTAGCTATACCTCCAGTTCTTCCTGTTGTGGATGATGCATTCAATGATGCTTGCACTGCTCCTGACACTTTACCTCCAGCCCCTGCTAAGCCCGATAGGTTTTACAGGGTCCCGGACACTCATCACCACCTATACAAGGCTCCTTTTGCAGATCCTGAGACTATCTCCCAGGGGCCCAAGGCAGTAGCTTCGACCTCAGCGAAAAACCCTCTCCCTTCTGAAAGGGAATCCAGGTCCTTAGAGAGATGGGGTAAAAAAGTATACACCTCTGCTACTCTCTCAGCTAGAGCTTTGAACTGTCAGTTTCATATGATCCAATACCAAGAGTTTATGCTTGATCAGTTAACTAAGAAACTGTCCTCTGATGATTCCTTAGATAAGAAATATGTTCTAGAAATGGTGAATAACATTCAGCAGGTTAGTAACCATTCTTTAAAATGTGGCTATGATGCACTGGAGGCTTCATTTAGATCAGCCATGACTGGCACAGTTATAAGAAGGCATGCATGGTTGAAAGAACAGGCCTTGCCGGATCATGTTAAAGCAAAGCTATTAGATGCTCCTATGGATAAGGTCAGTCTATTTGGTTCTCCTGCCCAACAGGTAATGAAGAAAATGGAAGAGAAGGCAAAATCTGTACAAACAGTTAAAGATTTCTTACAGGTTCAGCCCCCAAGGTTTAGCAGGCACTGGCCATTGGTCCTTTCCAGACTCCTCTAAAACTCAGAGAGGCAGGAATAGGCGTTCAAGAGGCAGAAATCAATCCAGAGGAGGTGCCTACAGGGGACGCCAGTGGCAAGGCAATAACCAACGAGGCACAGATACAACCACTACCACTGCAACAGGACAATCACAGTGACTTGGCTCTGACACCGCCTACCAGGGAACAAATAGCAGCACCCCTAGGCGGAAAGTTAGCCTTATTTTCAAAAAACTGGCACTATATCACAAGAGACAAGTGGATTTTGCAGACTATAGACCAAGGCTACAGGTTTCATTTCTACACTTTAACAGTAAAAAGAGGAATGCCAAACCTACCACCAAATCAAAAGACAGAAGCTCTAAAACAAATAGCTCAATTAACAAGGATGAGAGCTGTGGAAAGGGTACCACCTACAGAACAGGGCAGGGGATTTTACTCCAGACTCTTCCTAGTACCAAGAAAAGAGAAAAGTTGAAGACCTATTCTCGACCTGTCCACACATTCATCATTGTTCCAAAATTCAAAATGCTGACCCTACAGCAACTTCTTCCCATGCTGGGCAAGGAGTACTGGCTGGTAACTCTAGATCTCAAGGAGGCATACCTGCACGTCCCCATACGACCAAATTGCAGAAGATACCTCAGATTTCTTGCAGGATCAGAGCATTATCAATTCTCAGCATTGCCCTTTGGCTTATCTACTGCGCCCAGAGTGTTCACCAAATGCCTGGCTTCAGTAATCGCTCACTGCAGACTTCAGGGAATCCAAATTTATCCATACCTGGACGACTGCCTGATACAAGCGGACAACAAAAACAAGCTGACACAAGACTTACAAAGAGTCACTTGCTTACTACAAACCCTGGGATACACAGTCAACTTAAAAAAGTCAAGACTGATACCATCCCAAACAAGAACATTCTTGGGTGCAGAATTGGACACAGTAAAACAGATGGCATTCCTAACTGCAGAAAAACAAGAACAACTTCCTCTTTACTTCTTGGCATTAACAAAGCAGAACAAACTAACAGCAAGGAAAGTACTGCAGGCCTTGGGCTTCATGGCATCCTGCATAATCCTGGTTCCCCATGCCAGACTGCATATGAGAAAGCTACAGTGGTATCTAAAGAATTTATGGTCTCAACACAGGCACAGCTTAGAAACCGAAATACCACTAATCCCATGCCTGAAACAAGAGTTCCTATGGTGGGCTCAGGCATGCCAGTCAAACCCAGGTTTGTCCTTCCACAGCATTCAACCAAGCCAGACCATCACAACGGGCGCCTCAGACCTCGGTTGGGGGGCCCACATGCTGGACAAGTGCATTCAAGGCTTATGGACTCCAGATCAGCTGCACCTGCACATAAATCAAAAAGAAATGCTGGCAGTAAAACTAGCAATCCAGAATTTCAGACCATTCCTCAAAGAAGGCCAATTGATAAGGACAGACCACACCACAGTCATGTGGTACATCAACAAACAGGGAGGCACTCATTCATACCCCCTATGCCGAATGGCTCTGGACCTATGGAATATGGCTCTGAGTTACAACATTCAGTTACAGGCAATATTTGTACCGGGAAAGGAAAACATCCTAGCAGACATGTTAAGCAGAACTACCTCGGATGCTCACGAATGGAGGCTACACCCGGACATCTTCAAGGCCATCACCAAGAAATGGGGAATGCCACAAATAAACCTATTCGCATCCCCACTCAATCACCAGCTCAAGAAATTCTGCACAAGGACATACCACCCACTTGCTTGGAAGGTGGACTCTCTATCCTTCAGTTGGAAAGGCCTGACAGCATATGCATTTCCACCTCTTCCTTTGATGCACAAGGTACTACTGAAAATCAAAGAGGAACGTCCAAGGATAATTCTGATAGCTCCAAATTGGCCAAGACAACATTGGTATCCATTATTGAGGAGCATGTCTCGGGGGGAAACGTGGACACTACCACTGATTCCTTTGATGTTAACTCAGAGCGACTACAACATACTGCATCCAAACCTGAAAACTCTGCAACTGACTGCCTGGAACATTACATAACAGCAACTAACCCAGATTTATCCCAAAGGGTTAAAGACATTATCCTTGAGGCCCGCAGACCTTCAACTAGAAGGAACTATGCAGGCAAATGGAAAAGGTTTGTCATTTGGAGTACTGAAAGAGGGAAAGATGTGTCAAAGGTAGATATTGCCAACATCCTGGAGTATTTGGCAGAGCTTCTCCATACAGGCCTGTCCTATTCCTCCATCAAGATACATGCATCAGCTATTTCTGCAGAATACAGCTTCGATCCCCCTGTCTTCTCACATCCTCTACTCAGGCAGTTTCTGAGAGGAATTAAGAATGTAAAACCTCCTAGGAAACCACCATTACCAGCATGGGACTTGAACTTTGTGCTAGAAAAATTGACACTACCTCCATTCGAACCAGCAGCAACAGCAGATCTTCAACACCTATCCTGGAAAACTGCTTTCCTGCTGGCAATTACTTCAGCAAGAAGGGTTTCGGAACTACAGGCTTTAATGGCAGTACAACCCTTCCTAATCTTCCATCAAGATAGAGTGTCCATGAGAACTAATCCTACATTTATACCTAAGGTGGTATCCAGAGTGTCTCTAAACCAGGCAATCCACCTACCTACCTTCTTTCCCAATCCACAGAACAGAGGGGAAAGACTGCTGCATACCTTGGATGTACATAGACAGTTGCGCTACTACCTGGACAGAACCAAGGGCAATAGAAAAACGGACCAGCTTCTAGTAGCATATGCAACAGGAAGGGAAGGAAAAGCAATTTCCAAACAGACAATCTCCAAGTGGATAGGAAATTGCATAAGATTCTGTTACTCCTACCATGGAAAGCAAATTCCACAGAACATAAGGCCTCATTCTACAAGGGCTACAGCCACTACCACAGCTTTCTTACGAGGAGTGGCTACCAAGGACATTATAGAGGCTGCTACTTGGACCTCCGTGCATACATTTGCCAAGCATTATAACTTACCTCTATACTCTAGATCCCGAGCAGGGTTTGCCACTGCTGTTTTGCAAGGGATCCTAACTACACCATAATTTCTTCTTCCTCCTCCCTAGTTTGGCTATGGTATTCTACCCATTTGTAAGGACTGCAGATGCATCCTTGAAGGACATAGTACAGTTTTGTACCTACCATAAATGTAGATGTCCGAACAGGATAGCATCTGCAGTCAGGATTACCCACCCTCCTTCCCTCTGTGGTATTCCTAGGGTATTTGCCCACCTAATAGCTAGCTGGGGGGGATTTCTTATGGTGTATTTGTTTGTATATATGTACATACATGCTTATCTTTTGTGTTTGCCTTCTACCTTTTGGAAACATTGGCATTTATCCAAAAATTTAGCTATCCAAGAGGGCAACTGGCATCTGGGGCAAGAAACACTGAGGAAAATGGCGTCGGCTGATGCCTTTATACCCGAAGACCAGCAGTGATGACGTCGGGTGAAGTGCGACACCAGCCGAGGCCAGACCCAGACTTTGGAATCCGGCCGACCGAAGGGCTGCCTGACGACAGGACAACCCATTTGTAAGGACTGCAGATGCTATCCTGTTCGGACATCTACATTTATGGTAGGTACAAAACTGTACTTTTCTATCATCTATTTTCCAGGACAGAGCCAGCTGTTCCACTCTCAAAGTAATGTTTGTCGCTATTTCTTCTTTTCATATTAGAGAAGATCCCACTCCAATTGCATCCCTCAAACTTTCCAGAGCTTTTCTCAGAGGTACTTTCCTTTTCCTACCTCCACTTAGGGAATCTGTTCTGCCATGGAATATTACTGTTTAATTACAGGCTCTGACTCTTCCCCCTTTGAACCTGCGGTGAAAGTCAATTTAAATTACTTGTCATGGAAAACCTGTTTTTGATGGCCATTACCTCTGGTGGGATAATCTATGAGCTGCATGGGTTATCTTTGAACCCTCCCTATCTCATCTTCCAAAAAGAGGGTCTTTGAGGACTAACCCATCCTTCCTTCTTAAAGTGGCTTCTGAAGCATCAATAAATCACTCACATGACCTCCTAGTAGTCTTTTCAAATTTTTCTAACAAAGACGAGTGCATGTTACATTTGTTAGATGTGGAGCAGCAGTTACGTGTCTGTTTACATTGAACCAAGTCTAACAGAAAAAAAAGGATACAATTTTATTCATCCAAATTAGGTAAAGTAGTGTCCAGAGTCACACTCTTTCTCTCACTAGTTGTCAGCCCTTATTTATGTTTACAAAGAGAAGAGTTTGTCATTGCTCAAAACTCACAAGGCTCATTCGACTAGAGCTGTAGCTTCTTCTACAGCTTTTTTCTCCAGGGTTTCTATAGACTAAATATGTGTTGCTGCATCTTGTTTTAAGGTTCACACCTTTATCTCTTATTGCAAGTTGGACACCTTTATCTCTTATTGCAAGTTGGATTTACAGTCAAGATCAAGAGCCTTCTTTGGTTTGAATGTGCTCCAGAATATCCTTCTTGAGACCATCCAGGAGTTATGGTAGCTGGGAACTCTGTCCTATTCGTTGAGGAATGAATGGAAGAGGCAACATCAGACAGAAGTTACATGCTCACCATAATATGTGGTCTGCTTCCATCCTTCTTCAACTTCTATCCCTCCTTCCCCTGTCCTTAATGTCTTTTATTTTACCACTTCTGATGTGATCTGGCTAAGCGACCTCCAGTTACCATAGGTTTTTACCTCAAGCCTATCCAGATCAGCTGGTTTCTTTCTTCCGTATTGTCCAGTTGTTTAGCTTTCTATTTAATCTCCAGTTGCTTTAGGTTATCTACCTTTGTCTGATTTTTATAGGCAAACTTGATGTAAGGGAACTTGCTCGTTTATAAGGAGTTGTGGGTAAAGGGGAGGTGCCTGAACACTGGATCCGAAACTTAGAAGTGGACAGTGTTCCATCTGATATGGCTCTGAGTACCCATCTGTTAAGTTAGGGTGGAAGGAGATACCACACAGATCAGTATGGCGAGTATGTAACTTTTGTTTCGAATAGTGTAAGAGAAGTACTTTGAAGATGGTTGCAAAGAAGTGGTATTCTCTGTGATGTGTATCTATCCCTTCAAAATGTTCTATTTATGTTGCAGAAGAGATCTAGATCTCTTGAGCAGGTGTTTATGCCTCCAGTGGACTTGCAAATGCACAGTATATCTGACAGGATAGGGTCTCTTTTGAGACTCTGTATGAAAGGCAGAGATCATCCCTTAGTAGCCTGTATGACACAGGGTAGAAGGACAAGGCTTTGAGATACCTTGCTTAGTTTTTATAATTTAGGTCTTTAATTTTCATGGTAAGAAAACATTGTGGGCATTCAGGTTTGTTTAGACAGGTACATACTGAAGGAGGCATTATAGTCATTTATTAGTTTTGAGTGCAGAATACAACAGGATGATTCAGTGCCTGAATACCTTACCTTTAGTAGTAAGCTGTGCAGTAAAAAAGCACTTTTTATTACAGTAGTGGATACATGGTGATTGGAGAACAGTCTGTCTATATAGGTTTCTAGAGCCCTAACTACTGGATCCATTTTCAGGGGTGTGTTGTAATTGTGATAGGTACTAGAGACTTCTTGCTTGTTGAAGGATACTGTTACACACTTAGCATTCAGTTTCTGTCCATGATTTTGAGATCAGCTGTTGGTTTGGGAAAGACCTATTGGAGGTTCTTGGTGTCCTTGGTGTTTGCGATGGCACCAGGTTTATAGTCATCTGCAGATGTGGTCAGGTGTAAACCCTTAACAGTAGCTTTGGCCTCCAAGAAGTAAATTCCAAAGAGGAGTGGCCCAAGGACTGACCCTGGGACACACTGATAATTATAGTTTTTTTTTTTTTTTTTGAGGAGGCAGAGCAGCCTACTCTAGTTTCCTGGATTCTGTTCATGAACCAGGTTGCTCTTCAATGAGTTACATAGGGATTAACATGTAGCTGGGATAGTGTATCTTTGATACCAGAGTGTGAGATGGTGTTGAATGCCTATGCAAGGTCTAGATAGGCATTGTGTACTGATTTGCCCCTATCCATTGCTTCCCTAATCATCTTTAATTTGTCAACTAGGTTTAAATAGAATCTGCTCTTGATAAATCCAAACTGGTCTGGGTCAAGCGTTTGTAGGGCCAGGTTCATTTAGATCAGTTTCAATTTTAAACCATGATAATGAAATATTTGTCTATACTGGGTAAAAGAATGGCAAAGGTGTTGCCACAGTTGATAGATATAGATCAGTGTAATTTTGTTGAGAGGAGGCAAACATTTGACAACATTATTAGAACAGTAATGATCCAGAGTGAAGCAGAATGTAAAAAAAATACGGCTGCTGTTATGTGGGTCTCGATGCAGAGAAAATATTAGAGAAAGATGGGATTTTTATGATTAAGGCAGTAGAAGTATTTGCATTGCCTGATGCAATAATAAAGTTGATTTAGGAGGATATATGAAGGATCAGAGGCAATAATTAAAGTGGGTGGGATCTTCATTGATAACTTGTATCTAAGCTGAGATGCCATACATAGGTGTCCTCTATCCCCTTTATTTGCTTTATATTTATAACTATTGGTAAAGAAAATAAGGGACTCAGAAATTCAAGGATATAATTGGTATGGTAATCAAGAAAAGTTAGATTTGTTTGCAGATGACATATTTTCAACCTCATAAATCCAGAAAAGGACATCTTAGTGTAGTGAAATGCTTTGAGACAGTGCAAGTCTTTTCAGGATATATGATTAATGAAAATAAAATTAAGGTTATGGCCGTAAATTATGTACCCACACATGAGTTGATTCAGTAATGCCCATATTTATGGGGACACAGTAAGATGAAATATTTAGGGTTATGGATTAAAAAGGCATCTGTTATGGCAGCTAAGGATATACAGGAAGAGACTAAACAAAAGATAATACAAATATCGAGAAACTGGAAACTATTCTTTATGGATGTGGATAGAAAGATACAAGCAATGAAAATGTTTTTAGTACCTTTAATTTTATATACAGGTCAGGCATATTTTTATCAGTCAGAGGAGAAGTTGTGGACAATTAATAAAAATTGAAGACATGTATCTGGGAGGAGAAGAGGACAAGGTTTCTTTGGGATATGTTGAACTTTTCAGTAGTACAAGGTAGTTTAGGATTACCTGATTTAAAAGAGCTGTATTAGAGCTACACAATTGGTTCAGATACATAACACAAGCAGAAAGTTATAATCAGAGTGGAAAGGGATGATGGTTATGGGGGTGGAATTCAAAAGAGGGTGGGATTTTGGATACCGGATCCATAAAGAGAACAACAGCCGTACAAAATATTATATTCATAAAACAACAATGTATTCTAAGAACTCAGCCAGAGTGAAAATGGAGAGAGGACATTTTGCCAATAAGGACAACTGCAAGTAGGAGTACAGAAAGCAGGCAAGAGGGGTCTGGAATTTACTAGAGAAAACTGGCAAAGAAACCAAGGTGTTGGGCACAAAAAAATATAGAGGGAAAGGTAACAGAATGGGATGAGACCAAGAAGACATTTGGACTGCAGACTAGAGTTGGACTTCCCTGCCAGGGATTGATATCAGAGTTATAGAGTAAGATAGCGGGTAATCCTAAGTGAAAGACCTGCTTTGGTACAGTTTTGAATTGAATCTAGAACAGAAACTGATACTATAAAAAAAATGGATAAGCACTAGTGCATATAAAGTAATGCACCATAAGTATAAGAATCAATCGGACTTCAGTGTGCTTTTCCTCAGGTTAGATGGCCAATGTTGGAGGTTTGATGAAGAAGAACGAGGTAACTGGGAACATATGTTTTAGAAGTGCAGTGAGTTGACAGATTTAAAAAATTCCTTACGGAGAAGTCTGTCAGAAATATTTGGTGTGCAGATGGGTGTCGCTAAGTAAATTATTCTTTTTGAGCTGGGGCGCAGCATCTAAAATTACCTAGTCGTAGTAAGGCCTTGATAAGTTTAATTCTGGTGGCTGCCAAAAAAGCAGTAAACTAGAAAATAGAAATCGAAGTGTAAACAACTGGTATTTGAAAGACTGAAGGATTGAATATTGTAACAGAGAGAAAAGAATGTGGACATGGAATTTTTAGAAAAGAAAAATTACATAAAAATAAAAATTGTGGAAACAAATGCAGAATGATATTCAGGAGGAGTGAGGTTTAAGGGAAAGCAGGAATTGAGCAATTTATGTAATGTTGGACTGATGGTAGTTACACTATGCATCAGATATGTTCTTTTTATATGAAACTGGAAACATGTTAGTATGATGAGTTTTTTTTTGTTTGTTTATATTATATGTTTGTGTATGTATTTAGTGATAATTTAGTAAAGGTATTGAAAGAGTTTATAGGTTACCTATGTCCCTGTTAATTAATTCCATAATGATCCTTTCCATAGCCTTACAAATGAGGAACGGATGAGGTTGGTCAGACGTATTGGCCTGTATTTCCTGTGTGTGTTGATGCCCCACCTTTGTGCAAGGAGGTGACAGTTTTTCTCCTCAATTTGTCTGGCATAAAACCTTGAACTAGCTAGTAAGCAGCCTGTTATGTTATCTGACCCTACAGAAGAAGTGTTCTTTGCCTTGAATAGTGTTTTGTGGACATCTTCATGGGATATTTGATGGTGGTAGTAAATGCATCATGAGATCTTGGAATGTAGGGGGAAGAGAGTTTAAGAGCTAAATCTATTTGCTAGTAGATTGGCTGTGTCCTTTTGGTTGGAGTATCTGACATAATTTGTTGTTAACTCTGCACAGTGCTAGGCATTGGTTCTTAGGTTTGTAACATAGTTAAAAAAAAGACTTGATGGTTGTCCTTTGCCTGGGCAATAGTTTTTATACCCTACTGGCTTTGGTTTATTTAATCAGAGTCTGGAGTTCCCTGTTAAATTTAGCAAGAGATTTATTTGCATATTGAGTGTTATATTTCTTTTATCATGCAATGATTTTTTTTTATTTTATTGTAGAACTTGTTTATATTTGGATTCTATCATATGGGTTTATTTTTGCATTTGGTGTTGTATTTACTTTGGGGGTGATAGATCCATCTATGGCGCTGTGGACATATTCATAGAATTGGCAGTAAAGGTTTCCGCATAAGCAATAAATTGTAAGGGGATGTTGAATTTAGCCAGGTCATCACTTTGTTTCAGTTAATTAGCCTTGGCATAATTTCTGAATACTGTGGTTTTGCAAGATGATTCTGACTTTAGTTTTAAGGTGAATATGACTGATTTGTTGTTCAGTTTAACCAGAGAGGGAATTATAGTTGGTAGAGTGCAGAACTGTCACATATTGGTGAGGGCCAAGTCCTTGATTTTATCACCCGTGATTGGTTTACGGACTTGCTGCTCCAGAGAGTTTGTATTGATGATGTCTTGAAATTTCTGTAAATGCATGTTAGAAGATGTATATTTCTCCCAGTTAATAGAGAGGTAGTTGAAGTCCTCTAGGAGAATGGTGTTTGACTTAATGCATTCAAGTTAGGATGTAGTTATGGGCTGAGTAAGACATAGATAGGTTCCTGTAGTTAACAGCAATGTGATAAGGGGTATTGTTAATGATTCCTTATTGAAATGTCGGCACTCAAAATGCTGAGTGCTGAAAAAAAAAAAAGAAAAAATAAAAAAACAGGAAAACGAATCTCAGAAATCGCTCTTCTCCTTTAAACTTCTTTTTTGCATGGGGACAAGCCCCCCTGCACCTCTTGAACATGTATATACCAGCTCTGAGTTTGCCATACCTCAGAGAAAAGGGAATATTCCAAGAAATGGCATCTTGGACTTGGTATATACATCTGATCTTTCAGCCATTCAGTCTCCTTGTTTCGGGACTCGCTGTAACAGGTCCCAACATTTCAGATGGTTACCCGTATTAATGATAAGTTGGACAGAGGAGTTTTAGATTGTTGTTATGTAATCAAACTAGTAATACCTTTATGTTATATGGATTCTTTTGTGTTGGCAGAGCTCAGTTTCTAGAATGTGTTTAGGGACTGGACACTTGTGTGTCTGTGTGTGCATGTGCACATCTATTTATATGTTTGTGTGTGCACGCACATGTGTATTTATGTATGTGTGTAATTATATGTGTGTATATAGTGTGTGTGTGTGTGTGTGTGTGTGTGTGTGTGTGTGTATGTGTATATATATATATATATATATATATATATATGTGTGTGTGTGTGTATGTATATGTGTGTTATGTGTGTGTGTGTGTATATATATATATATATATATATATATATATATATATGTGCGTGTGTGTATTTTTTTCATAGGTAGGTACTAGGCTATTGGCCCAAGGGCCTAAGTAAGCCTAGCCAACAAGGTTCCCTGGCTCACGCCACCCAAGAAAGTTATTTTCCTGTGCTCCTGTCGAGCAGAGCCACTGAAGTGATCTCCGGGGTGCATTTCCTATTTTCCATCCACTCATCAAGATTTTTTTTCAAGAGTGCTAATGAGGAACTTTGCTTGACATAGATGGGTAGCTTGTTCCAGGGTATGGGAAGTGTCTGGGACAGGAATCTATCCCTCCAGCATGTCCTGTTTATTGTGGTGACAATGGTTTAGGTCCCTAGAGTATGTAGCTCTGAGGGATTGGGATTTCTTTAGGTGTAGCATGTCCAACAGCTCTGGGTTTGACATAGCTTTATATGTTAGGCAGAGATCACCTTGGAGTAGGCGGTATGCTACGGAGTAAAGCTGGAGTTGTTTGAGACGATCAGTGTAGGGCATCTGTTTGAGGTCAGTAATCCTCTTTGTGAGGTACTTCTGTGGCCTTTCCAGCTGCTGCAGATGTATTGTGAGGTACATTCCAAAAGGGGCATTGTGCTACATAATGGGAATAATGAGTGTCAAGTAGAGGGGAACAATGACCTCTTATTTTCCTGGATGAGGTGTGCCAAGTAGAAAGAGAGACTACTGTCCACCTGGGTCTCAAGGTCTCTTATCACACATTCGGCGTTAAGTAGACTGCCGCCAATGTGGTAGTTCATGGGTACAGAGTTATTTACCAAAGGGGATGATAATGCACTTTTTGGCATTGAGCTTGAGGGCATGGCTCTGACACCAGGCATCTGTCTCTGTGAGGACCTTCTGTAGGATGTCCACATCATTTGGTGACTCGACTCTAGCTCCTAGTTTGCAGTCATCTGTGAACTTTGTTAGCCAAAGGCCTTCTGTGTTAGCCTGTACTTCAGAGAAGTACTTATCAAACAGGAGAGGTCCCAGGACCGAACCCTGTGTTACTCCACTTGTTACTGGTTTGAAGTCAGATTTGGAGTCTGCAACTTTTACAGTGTGGGTTCTGTCAGTGAGCCAGTTGGCAACCCATCTTGTGACGTAGGGATTTTTACCTGGTTTATTGAGTTTAGCTATAATTCCAGAATGGGGGATGGTGTCGAAAGCCTTGACGAGGTCAAGATTAGGCTGTGTGAACCACCTTACCCTCATCTACGGCTTTGGTGACTGCCTCAAAGAAGTCCATCAGGTTCAGGAGGCATGATCTGCCTTTCAGAAACCCGAACTGGGTCCAGTGTCTGGAGGTTACCAATGTCTTTGTGAGTTCCATGATGATATGTTCCATGGCCTTACAGACCAGAAATGTAGAAACACTGGAGATGGACCACCACAATAAATGGAAATATTTAATAGTAGAGGACAAGCGCTTTCGCGTACATAAAAGCACGCTTCTTCAGATCCATAAAAGTACATTTTGCAGGTGTCATATATATACTAAAAGCTTCTCATTAATAAAATGATCAAACAATCAAATAATCAAGTAATTAATTAATTAATTAATTAATTAATTAATTAATTAATTAATTAATTAAGCTGTAAATTCATTATCCAATTGATGGATAAATGAACTAGTTTAGTATACAAAAAACATTTCTTAAACTCTAACATGACAATTTTATACATTATGAACATAATAAAAAACTTATTGAAAAAACTTATTAAAAAACTTATTAAAAACTCTTGGAGTTACACATAACATTTACTACCTAGCAAGTTTATTCGTTGTGTACTGTCCTTACCGTGTTTATTAGTCTAACCATTAGATTAACCCCTGGACTGAGTAATTATTTCATCTCTAAAAAATCTAAAACCTGGGTAGATAAAATGTCTTAAATAAAGGAAGTAACATTAACAAAATAAAATAAATTCAAGATAGTTAGACTCATTGTGTTAAAACCTATCTTTCCTACTTCAATATCTAACTGCATGATCCTACTAAACAAATATATCCGTAAAAAAGTGTTGTTGATAGTCAGCTTTCTCAACGGACAAGAGTACATAAAGAACACATAACTTCTTAGTAAATGAAACATGCTTATATATGCTATGTTGAAAAACAGATGTCTATTATGTTCTTAGTCTTATTACTTTGTCAGTTAAAATCCAAAATCAATCTATGAAAAGGGGCCCTTTTAAGTATGTGTGTGTTTTGAATAAATATAATGAATATAATAAATATTGTAAATATATTAAATATTGTAAATGAAAAATACATATATTATAAGTATAATAAATATTATGTCATAAAATATTTTAAACTATAGGTGTAATAAAATATTATAGGAATTATGGATATACTAGAAATTAATAATGATGTTAAATGATGGTGCCAATGATAATTAATGGATGCATGTTAAAAGAAAACTTCTGTCAAGTACCAAACCTCCTACTAGCAGCTAGATGATGAACTAAAAAATTAAAAAATGTATTCCTAACTAAAAGGATGTTGAGCTTCTGCAACTCTCATATGTCAGGATAAAAACATATCAGGTTAAACTTGTATAGAATGTATTCATTTAACACTACGTCCTTTCAAGGGAGCTCTTACACTCACATATTGATTCAGACCTGGAGAATATTGGGCCTTCAATCTGAGAATCCAGCATAGCTCCTTATTCTCTAAATCATTGAATGTGTCTCCCATTCTTTTGCAAGGTGTAATAGTTTGTAACACTCTGAATGCAAAAGTGTGTCCTGCATTATTCATGGCATGTTTTGCTAGCACGTTTTTTGTCTCGCATTTCTTTACATCATGAACATGTTCTTGTATTCTCTCTTTCAGGGTTCTAGTTGTCATGCCTATATAAAAAACCAGGCCAGGCTCATTAGGCTAATAGGATGATAGTTCCCGGGATCAGTGGTGGCTCTCCCTTTGTGGAGTGGGATAACTGTTGCTGTGTGCCGTTCAGTGGCCACAAAGCCTGACATGAGGCTATAATTGAACATGGTGCTGATGTGGGGAGCCAGTTTGTTCTGAAATTCATGTAAAACGCAGCCTGGGATGTTGTCCAGTCCCATCGATGCTGTGTTTTTGGCTTTAGAGAGTGCAGCTTTTACCTGCGTAGCTGTGATTTCAGGGACTCTGCATTCTTCCTGTATAGATATGGGCCCTTTAGGGGATGAGAGGGGGGTAAAGTTAGCACTGAACCTATCTGCAGGATGTTGGCAATATCAATTGGTTATGTAATTTTCCTGCCGTTGTGCTGTAACTTAGAGCAGCTCTGCGTGTTGCCATTGAGATTCTTGACATAGCTATAGAATGTTTTGTGGTTGTCCCTAGAATCGGTGGCGATTTTGTTTTCGTAGCTAGCTTTGGAGGACCTTATAAGGGACCTCATCTTCTTACTAAGGCTGACCAGGGAACTCCTCCACTCATGGGATTTTACTGTCTCTTGCAACAGTTCCTTCTGTTGTAGAGTTTGTTTATGGCAGGGGACCAACAGATTGACTTCCTTTTTGGAGGATAGCATCTTGGTTCTGTTTGGGATAGCACGATCCATACACTCGTATAAGTGCTTATAGAGTGCATTTGTGTAGGATTCAGCAGTCGTTAACTGTATTGTCCATCTGCATGGGTGTCATGAAGTTCGCCTCTTCTGTCTTAAGAAGCATGAAGTTGGCTTTGGAGAAATTTTTTACTGTGGTTTCCTTAATGGGGGATGGGATGTGGATATCTAGGGTGACTAGCTTATGGTCAGATCTGACCATTGAGGAGTTGACTTTAGGTGTGGAACACCAGTCACTCATGTTGGTTTAATAGTTATCCATTTTAGATATGGCAAATTTCATCTACTCAACACATAGCAGATAAGTTAATGCACTAATGAATGTGCATAGCCAGTAAAGGTAGTCATATAAAGTGTAAAGTATCTGGATTAATTAGGCACCAGTTACGCAAGGTGGGAATACAGCACATGAGCTATATACTATTATCTATCAGTAGGAAGAGATCTGCAGAACAGGGATGAAAGGTGAGTGCTGTCTTAATTTATCTTGGCCAAACAGCCTATGGCATACGTTTGTAAACCCTGCTTGTGTGAATTGGTAATGCACTGTATGGTAAAGCATTTAAATTATTCAGGTCATATAAGCTGGTGTTAGATCTGATGTAGCTCTGTTAAGAGTGAAAGCACTCTTCTATTTAATATTTTTTAATTTTTCAGTAAAGAAGTATTAAATTCTAAACAAGTTGTAAGTGTTTGATTTATTTTAAAGTCTCAGCTGAGATTGGCTGCAGTTTGTGGTTCTGATCTTCTGATTTTAAGGAGGTTCAGCCAGCAGATATGATTCTCATGAAGTACCAGTTTTCCCTGCGGTCTAATGTTTTACCCTTAAGAGTGAGAAACGTATATCCTAAGGCTGGAAAACTATTGCAACTTACTAGAAGGATCTGTGTGTGTGTGTGTGTGTGTGTGTATATATATATATATATATATATATATATATATATATATATATATTTAAAATGTGTGAGATACTTGTAGATAGCAAAATGTAGGTAATGGCAGGTTAGTACAGATGCATTTTGTATATGTATTGCAGTCTCCATATTGAAGACAAGTCATATACCCACCCAAATGCAAACCGAGTACAGTGAAGCTTGTCAGCATTATGCATTCTAGTGGCCATATAGCAGTATTTGTGGTACCTCTTACTGCAGGTTTATAGTGTGGAACAGCTTTGACAGTTTAAAGTTTTTAGACAGTGTGCATGGTTATTTATTTATAAAATGTATCTAGGGACTTTTCAATGCAGACTTAATTGAACAGCTACATTGTTGAATTTCTGAGTGCTCGTTTTTGGTTCCTAGTAATTTTTTCAGAGGCTCGAAAAAATTAACGTCCGAGACAGATTACACAAGAGGTCCCTGCTTTTGTGTTGTAAAAGCACAATGGGCTAGATTCCTTAAGAGGTGCTTTCAGTGTAAGCCTTACCTGATTCTGAAAGACTTGCTCTCAGTATAAGTGACTTACTTCGGTGTTTGGCCTATGGGGTGCAGATTCCAAAACACCTGCTCTTAGCCTGCTGCAAGTGTAAGAGGTCATTTACACTTAGAACAAGTTGTTTGGCATTGGGGCCAATGTGTATATGAACTTTTGCATTACATATGTGCTGTCATGAGAAAAAGGAAAATATGCAAGTTGCAAATTGAATCCAAAGTCTATTGCAGTAGAGGGATGCTGTGAAATTATTAAATAATTGTGAAAGTATGAAAAACAAAAAAGTGCCAAACTGACTTTGTGGATACCTTTTAATTTAAAACAGATGGTTAACTACTTTTATCTTTTGTTAATAAAGATGTCTTCAGAGCAAATGAAACTTAAAAATAAAAACCTAGATAAATGTATAAAAAGATTAGTCTAGTTCCTTCCTATGTCAGCAATTAACCATAATTACAATAAAAGTTAAGTAATACTTTAAAACTGGTTCTAGAGTCCACCTTCAAAAATAAATGTTTACTTGAGTAATGAGCCTCTTTAGACACAGTACGTCATGTACACTTCAGAAGTTTGTGTTCTGTTTTGCTGAACAGGTAAAAATCGACTGCATGGGAGGAGACTTTGATTGCATTTTATAATACAAAGAAGTACAGTGGCTGCTAATATTAGATCCAAGTCCCCCCTTGTTACTTTGAAATGTAAAAAAAAAAAAAGGGGGATAAGTTGGATCTTTGAGGTATTCCTTTGATTAGGTGGAGGAGTAAATGAGAATCTGACTTGGAATTTGTCTGTCCTGGCTAGGAGGTTTATGAGCTAGGGAAGAAAAGGCTTTGGTAATTGTAGCTAAGATATGGGAGTTTAATAGAAGACAGTTGTCCACCATTTCAAATGTTTTTTTCAGATCAGTGAAGTCAGCACCTGTTATACGTCCATTATCCACATTCATGATGGTATCCTCAGTGATTCAGGATGTATGGAGTTATGCTGCTACTACAGACAGCCCAGAAGCTATAGTAATGTGGTGAAAGGAGGCTGTATGTGGAGTATACTGTGTAAATTTGATGAAGACAAATTTTTAAAAGTTTTGCCCAGGATGGATAGGACTAAAATTTGCCTAAGTCTTTGGGGTTTGGATCTCAGCAGGTGTTTGAAGTGGAGCTTCCAAGATGGCTGCACAGTGATCACCAGGTTGATTAGAGCTTTCTCCATGTGAAAACTGAAATTCGAAAAAGTGCAATTTATCAGTTAGGATAATGTTCAGTTACTGGCTAGTAATTACGAAGCCTGGATTCCAGGAAAGATGAAATTTGGAGAAAGTAAGAGAAAGTCAACTTGAAAAAAGGAAAAAAAAAAATAACTGGGAAGAATCTTGCAGGTATTCAGCAAAAAGCAGTTCAGGTTTCAGCTTTGGTCCAGGGAATAGCTTTCATTAATTTAGAGGAAAAATCTGATGCTGTCAGAGGTATTTATATATTCTTTTGCTTTTTCATTTATTTTAAAGCCAAATAACAAAATGCTGTACAAAACAAAAGCTTTAACTAGCTATCAAGATGAACTGTTAAAAGTGCAAAAATCTGAGGCTGAAATGGGGAAAATGCTGCCTGAGTAGAAGACTTCTCAAGAAGAGATGTTTCAAAAATAGTGGAGTTGAATTCAGAACATACACATAGAAAATGTGAGAAAGTTTGCTGTACCAGAGAAATTGGAAGGAACAAACTATTAATTTTATGAAAGCACAAATAACCAACTGGACTGGTATTTTACAGCAGGAGTTGCTAATCGAAAGGGCACATCATGTGTATGCTCCAAACCTGGCTATGAGAAAAGCAGCTAAGACCCCTTATAGTAAAGATGCAACCCTACCAGCACGAAGAGCTGATTCTAACAAACCTGATACAAAAGGACAAACCACGGGTTTCAATAAACTCCATGTAGGCTTCATGTAGAGCCTACACAGTGTTGCTGCAGATGCGATGTTGCTAATCGGACGGCATCATGCAGTGCATATTAATGAGGAGTGAAGCACCTAAGCAGGGTTTCACAGCTCGTAGCAGTGTTGCTGCCCATGAAACCTCTTGGGTGAATGTGAATAGCATTTCTGTGTAAGGTTGCTGGCAACGAAAGCAGGTACGTTGGGTAGATGAGGAAGCAGACCAACAGGACATAGAAGTCAAGACACAGGGACACAGGAGGTGAGTGAACACCATGGCTGGGGTGAGGGTAGGGACATTGAGGACCCAAGGATGTCAAGCTATGTGACAGAATTGAGTCCTCACCTACTGGACTGTCATCACTGTCACCTCAGTGCACCGATGGCTGCAGTGTCTGATGTCTGCGTCTCCTCCTGGTGTTTTGCACAGGGATGGAGAGCAGGTGCTTCATCTGGCGTAAGCATGTACCAGCAGTGTGACACACAATCCAGTGCACCAACCCTAGCAGTTCTTCACAGGTGATAAATTCACCACCTCCACCATTGCTTCCAGAAGAAACCACTGGCCTATCCTGCAGGGTAGAACTACCTGCGGTAGTGCAGGGGCATCAGAGGGGGGGCTGCCAAGTTGCACCCCAAACGTGCTGGGCAGTGGTACTGTAGCTGGTGGAGTGGGGGCAGGAGGATCTTGTGGGAGAGGCCTACCTTGCTGTACTGTGGGGAAAACATAAATTAAAGTAAATCAGAAAAATTAGAAGGTAAGGGTTGGGGTGAGAAAAAAAAGGGTTAACATTAGTAACTTCATATGTGACATACAAAGCATTGATACATTTATTGGACTGTATTCTGTTACCTTTACTTTTAAGACTACAAACTCCTAACAAATTTATGTATTACATTTAATAGTACCCAGTTCATAACAGATGCACACTGTAATACAGATTGCGTCAAGCAATCCTTGATGTGTGTATATATTGCACATATGCGTGTCCACATTATATGGATTACAATTTACAGCAGGCTATTTGTGCCACTGGTATAGATTCCTGAAGTTACATTGCAATAATGATGAAAACAGTATTGCATATATGAGAAGTGTGGGTTTTGAACCCACAACCTCTAACTGCTCTCTAATACTGTACAGTTATATTGTTCTACAGACTAAGGCATGCATAGTTTATTTTACAGTTGAGATATGCATGCTGAATCTGATACAACAGTATTAAATACCAAGTAAGCTGTCTTTAACTTTTAATGCTACAGTAATAGTATTTTTCTGATACATATATACCACATGTGTCTCGCATCCTTGCCAATCTCCTCACATTCAAAGCTCTCTATATGGCAGCTGTGGATAAAAAACAGAACAGAATACCATTATGAGTACCAGTCTTAACTATATTCAGCTTTTAACTCTTAGAAGTAGTCAATGTAATTGATACTTGCACATCTTTGAGTGTCACTGGTCCTACATTCCCTGATCCAACTTTTGAAGTTATCCCTCTTCCTGAGGTCGTCAAAATGGTGTTGACATTGATCACTAGTGTGGGGGATACCTGTAGCACTGGTCAAAGCCCTGGCAACACTATCCCATGTTTCAGATTTGTATTCTGAGCCTGAATAGTCCATCTGCAATAACCATGACCCATGATGCTTAACAAGGAGTTCGACAAACACTTTGGACTCCTGAATACCCCACCTCTACTCTCGGGAGCGAGCGAGTTCCCCACCCAGCCATGACTACCAGAGATCAAACCCAATGTAGAATGAGGTTTTCCCGGCAATCGCATTTTATATCCTGATGTTTTGCTGCCAGTACCATTTATTACGCACTTACTGGGTGTGCACACATTGTATGAAAATGTTGCACAACGCGTACCATCTTGCAAACATTGTGCTTGGGAGTGTGCAGTGGTGAGCAACATTGGCTAGCAATGCAGTTTCAGGTTTGTTGGATGTACAGGTTTTTGTGTATGTGTTTTAGGTAAAAGTGAAGGCCATGACAGTCCACATAGCAGCAACACACTGCCAATAGACTAGTTACATAACATCCTGTATTTTACTATTTATGTGGTCTGGGTTCTTTGCTTCCATATTTGCACTACATGGTGCGTTATACAAACACTGGCCAAAAAGAAATTAAATAAAAAAAAAAATTAAAGGAGGGGAAAAGCAAATACCATGTTGTCATGCAGTTATAATTTCCGAATATCATGGCGTAACCTGTGATGTGCAGCATATGTTTGGAATGGAAAATCCTGAGAGAGATGTGTTAGAAAGTAAGCAGTTGTACACATTGCAGTTTCTTTCTTCACAACCCTCACAAGAGATAAAGGTCTGGCATATTGATGCTGTCACTTGTCGAACTTTCTATGGCCAATATAATTTAAAGGTACAATGATTAGTTAAACACCACAAATGCAGATGTACTAAACAGTAAGTTAATTATGCACCTTGAGCATCAGACACCAAGCTTCTCTCTCCCTGAATCCAAAACATAGAAAACAGGGATACGGCACAGTTAACTTGAACAAGGTGTTGTGGGGTGGTCATTACAGAAAGAAGTTACAAAGGGATGATGCACACTGTGATTTCTGAATTTGCAACCCTTATAGCAACATTCATTATAAAGTTGTGACATTTGTATGCTCTCAACTCTTTACATTTCCAAGGCCAATGTCAGTCACAGGTACAATAAGCAGTTCTCCAACACAAATGCAGATATAGTAAGCACTAAGTTAGCTGTGCACCCTGAGCATCAGACACAAATTTTGTATCCCCTGAATCAGAAAAGTAGAACACAGGGATATGGCACAGTTGTCATCACTTGCACAGGGTGTTGTGGGAGAGGGCAGGATGCCTAGGGTGACACAAAAGGTCGGTGAGTGCGTGTCAGTAAGAAGGCAGACATTTGGGTAAAAACAACAAATGGGCAGATAGAATGAATAACTGTCGCATGTGTGTGTCTGTAGGGGTCCTCCAGGTGAAATTGGTGTGCGAGTGTGTGCATGAACACAACCAAGCTGAGTGCTAGCTCTAAGTGTTGTGTTGGACAGGTGTGAGCTGTGCATGGTAGAGGTGGCACTTCATCGTTGTTGTCCCTGACCATGAGAACTGGCATAGCCAGGAGTTGCACTGGCACGTCCATGCCCATGGTCATATGCAGTGCTGCTACCTGAACGTGACTGATGTCTGCTGGATGAGCTCCCTTCACAGGGATGCCCAGGACCAATACCCCATGGCCTGTCACGTCTGGGTGTGGACAGCACACTCACTGATGGAGCAGTGGAAGTACTGCCACTATAGGACCGTGATTGGGCACGGCCATGTTGGCTGACAGCAGGTGATGTGGCTGACCTATGCTCACAAAGATGCAGTTCCCCTCCCTGCAGATGTTCCATGACAGACATCTGTTGATCCATCACAGACACCCCTCATTCCAAATTTGTCATTCATCCAGTCCAGTGACTCAGCAACATGGGGAGGCAGTCATGCATGTCAGACTGCCACATCAACAGCCCTGAGCATTTGTCTCTAGCACCTATGAGAATGTGCCTCTGCCTCCATGACAGCCCTAAACATACGCTAAGTGGCACGGGAAGAGACGCATGCAACAGGTGGAGGAGGGACAGCAGACCCCCTCGAAGCATCCCTATGAATCCGCATACTTGGCACCTTGCCCACACATTGACTACGGCCAGACTCAACAGGCACTGAAGCTACAGTAGCCACACTTGTTTTCCGCATCTGTAAAAGGTCTTAGAAGTGGATTCACACGTCTCGATGCCATGATTATAGATGGTCTAAAAGAAAACAGACATATATAGTACACACAACAATATTTTATAGTTATGTGATACTTTACATAGGCAACAGAAAAGGTAGCCAGTCAGTATTACCCACTGGTAAAACCTAATATAGTCAAGAGATGTGAATTACTAACAAGCAGGATGCAAAACAAGGAGGGTAAGAAGAGCAAGGTATCCTTGTTAGTGCCATAGCGGTAATTTACCGTAGCCCCCCCCCCACAAAAGACCAGGAAAAATTACCCTTTTGGCTAACGAAGTATATTTGAAATGCTACAACTGCTGTTAAAGGATCTTTCCCTGCTACAACTGCTGTTAAAGGATCTTTCCCTGAGACATGTCTACATTTTTCTCACACAGCAGTCATTTCCATTTATTTTAATGTCTTGTCAGTCATGTCCAACTCTGAAATGGCTGTACAGACATGGCCATGACATCACTTCACTTCTAAATAATGCATACAGATAACAGTATAAAACCTTGTGCTTCACATTATTGTTAAATACATTCCAGCATGTGCAGTATGTAGGTGACAAAATGGAGCCATACTTTCTGAGAATGAGTACTCGACTTTAGAGATATCATGAAAAAAAAGCATGTTCTCAGTGTTCCTAACATATCGGATGGCACAGTGGTGCAGCGGTAGCGTTGTCGCCTCACAGCAAGAGGTTCTCCGGATTGATTTACTGCTGGGGTGCCTTTTGTATAGAGACTGCATGTCCTGTCTGCGTTCTTGTGGGTTTCCTCCTGGTGCTCCGGTTTCCTCCCATGTTACAAAGACCTACATCTGGAGCATTTCTCCCTGGGCCTCTGCTGAAAATTGTCTTTGTTCCGAGTCTGACTTTCCTGGTTAGTAAATGTTAAATAAAAATAAATAAGTATAGAACTAACATCAGCTTGCCTAGCCACAGGGTTGCCTTTTTATATATGTAGCTTTATTCCAGCAGCAATCACACATAGGAATAATAAGAATGTTATTTCTTAAGAGATGGTTATAGCTCTAATTTCAACACCTTTGCACATTTTGGTTTACGTTGAGTGCATTATTGAATGAGGGAGAAAAATTGTAGCATTTATGATAGTTTTGGAGACAGTTTTTTTATTGTATGTATGTTAAATGTTTTTATGTTTTTCTATTTTTATTGTATTTATGTGAATGTTGAATATTGTGTTTGGACCAGTGCTAATATTGTAACTGCAAAAATAATTTACCCGTGGGTATGAATAAATGGTATTGAATTGAATTGTATGGTGCACAATATTAATGGATTGCAGCTGTGAGTGATTACTGCTTGGGTGGGGGAAATCACACCACCACTCCAGGCTTCCTTGCTTCCACTAGCTGTGTCAGTTTAGGTCTAGAAAGTGTTACAAGTAAGGTTGGAAATGTAAGTAAGCAGCAGACAATTCACAGGTTATGTCCACTAACATCCAAGCTGTCCTTAATTTCTTGACAGCTGCATATTATATGATTTTCAATTCATATCCTCACGCATTTTAAGGACAATGATATAGAATAGATTACATGGTGCATGTCTAGGAGTACTGTGGTACAGTCTGCCATGTGTGACTGGCTCCGCTGTGTTGCCCATTCTCAGTATCGGGTGAATGAGATGTGCAAACGAGAGTGGTGTCTGTTTTGGAACAGGCAGTGTATGTGATGGAATGCTGTTGGAAGGGGAACAGTATCCTTGTGGGGGTAGGTAAGCCACATCATCTGCTGTTAGCCAGTGTGGCCGTGTCCGATTATTCTCACATAGTGCCAGTACTTCCAGTCATCCATGAGTGAGTGTGCTGTCCACACATGGACTTGGCAGGCCATGGGGGTCATGGCCGTGGATGTCCCTGTGAAGGGAGCTAGTACAGCAAACATCAGTCACATTCAGGTAGCAGCACTGCATCTGACTGTGGTCCTGGATGTCAAGTGTTGCCAGTGCAACTCCTGTGAGAGCCGGTTCTCCTGGTCGGGGATGCCAAAGATGAACTGCCACCTCTACCATGCACAGGTCACAACTGTCTGACAGACCAAGACGTAGAGCGAGCACAGAGCTTGGCTGTGGTCATGCACACACTCACACAACTATTTCACCTGGAGAATCCCTACAGATACACACATCACAGTTACTCATTTAGTCTCACTGGGCCATTTGTTGTTTTATAAATATGTCTGCCTTCTCTTTCTTACTCACTCACTCACACACACACACACACACACACACACACACACACACACACACACTGATCTTGTGTTTCAGCCTAGGCTTCCTGCCCCCTACCCCCAGTAACATCTTCTGCTACCCCTGTTTTTCTGTCTTTTGGATTCAAGGATACAAACGCCTTCTGTCTGCTGCTCACGGTGCATAGGTAACTTATTATTTAGTATAGCTGCATTTGTGTTGTTGAAGTATATTCTCCTTGAAAAGTTCAACAGTTTATAGAATCAAAATGTCGCAACCTTATACAGAATTCACCTGTGAAAGTTGTGAAGTAAGAAGCTGCAATGTGCATCATTAATTTCTAACTTCTGTCTTTAAGGTTTTCCCCGTACAAACATTGGTGCAAATTAGAAGTCACACCATCATATTCAGATATTAGGATTGTATGATAGCACTGTAGTGAAACCTGATCAGAACAGTAAAACAGTTTAATCTCTTTTGCATTACCCTCACCAGACACGTGCAGTAGCTGGATAGACCACACACTTTTCTCATCAGCATAACACAGAGGCTTTGAACCATGCCATAGATTAAAAGCCATGTCACTGTAATCTGTGTGGTATAGGATGAGGTCACATCTGCCTGGCCTCCAGCCCACTGTCTGACCATCATGTAGCTGATGACATTAGTAGAGTCTCTTGAGGCCAGAGTATGTATGTGTCTTTCGGCTTTTCCCGGTTAGGGGTCGCCACAGCGGAACTCCGGTCCACTAATGATTGGCAGTTGATTTTTTCGTACCGAGTTGCCAGCCCTGACGCACAACCTTCAACGAAGGAACGCCCATTCACACATGTCTCAGTGCAGAAGATGCCCTAGCTGAGAGTCGAACTGGACAGCGTCTTACTGTGAGGCAACAATGCTGCCGCAGAGTAAGTGTCCCAAATGCTGGTGTAAAAGGTTTTCAGTAATGTCAAGCAACTGCTACCACATAGACACACGCACACACACACACAATTGACTGCGGTGAGAAGGTGCACAGACTACAGAACACAGTACTTAACAGAGACTCCCCAGACTCTGGAATAGATTGCCCATACATGTCAAGCAGAGTGCCTCTTTGGACCTCTTCAAGAGGAACATTGACGATTGGATGGGAGAAAGGAAATTCACCCCAGGGATCACGTCGGTCGCCCTGCTAGACAGGGGTCCAGGAAAGTAAATAATGTGGGAAGAAATAGCCAGGGAATTGTTATGGCTAGGCTTGTATAGGCCCTAGGGCTGATAGCCTAGTACCAACCTATGAACAAGGTCCACGACAAAAGTCTGATTTATACAAGCATGCAGGTGCATGTATAGTAAATATCAGCAGGCCATGTGGTGCACAACACTTGGGAGGCCTACGTAGGGACATGGCTTCATAGCGTTAGATGAGGCTAGTAGACTAATTGCACTAATAGTACTAGGCTGTTTAGAAGCCTAGCTGTGTAGCAACACAAGTACCCTTATTGAGCATAGTTAGATGTTTTAGTTTAGCAGAGTGAGGTGAGCATCACCAACTTCTCCTGTCCATGAGGGTGCACACAGTATTCTATATTACACTTTGTAGTAAGGTTGATATATGTGTGTGGAAAAAGTACTGAAACCCCAGTGTCGTAGTACTTGGTGGTGTGGGGGGAGCCAACACATGAATGTATTGTAAATATGTGTTGTATAGATAGATTGGGCCTTTGCTTTGTAATGTTTCCAGATGTAGTTTAATATCGGACAAAAGAAATGAAGAGTAAACACTAATAATAAAGCATGATATATATGGTCCGTAGCACAGACCACAGCTGGTTTGAGCAATGGTGAAGAAAGTGTACACGCATGCGACATGCACCTGTTTGCGCATAGGTAAGCAGTGCGCAAACACGAGCCTCATTGCAAACATCTGATAGTTCTAGCCGTACTCCAAGCCTGTTTTTTGCGATGCCCAGGAGCATTAATTGAATATATCTTTTTTATATTTGTGGCTGTCTGGTTTGTCCTGTTTCCACAATGCGGCGCTTCAAGCAAACCAGATGAGCACAGCAAATCTAGAAGTAAGAAATTTAAAAAAAAAAAAAAGAAAAAAAAAAACGAGAAATATGTGAAATGAGGAAAACCAGTGTGTGACATACATGGTAGAACATGATGGTACACATGAGATATTTCTGCATAATTCTGGGTTTGAACTCTCATACCAGTGCATCTTCAGAAATAGGATGGATACCTTATACCTCTTAGTCACGGAAACAGCTGTGCAGCAAAGGAGAAGTCATTCTTCACACAACCAAATGCAGCAGAATGTAGACTGCTGTCAAACCATCAGCTGTTATTTGTACATTTAATTAGCATTGTTATATTTGGGCATAGTGCACTTACTGAGCATACAACCTGTTATGATTATGCTTGCAAATATACAGCTGTGTCTTACATTTCTGCGTTTCTTAGTAGTTGATCACTTATAAGACCAGTAGTCTGAGAAATGCAGTGTGTAAGCCATTCAATATCTTTGGCCTTAAATTGTGTGAGGATATTAACTGGGGGAGGAATATGATATGCAGTTACCAACAACTGAAGGCCAGGTTGGATGGCACACACAACCATATACTGTTCTTTTGGGGGTAACATAGCTGAGTTACTGTTATGGCACAAACAAGGGTACAGTGCTGTTTTGTGGGGGACGACGACAAAGCTTGGTTATGTCACAAACAGGTTTAGCCTGTTCTTTTGGTGGGAAACAAAGGTGAGTTACTGCTGTCGCACAAACAAGGAAAGTATGCTCTTGTTCTGCATCCTGCCTGTTGTTTGATCTTGGGAAGGGCTGTGAATTTAGAAACTGCAATCTGTATCATTACTTTCCGACCTCTTTCTTTCTTTTATGATTTACCAGTACAAAAGTGTGGTGCTAAACTGAGGGCATGCACTTGATAATCAGTACTTTTGAGAGGGGTGAGTGTGTAAATCATTGATGCCTGAAGCCTACTACTTATTAATGGACACACATAAGTAAAATAGGTCTATGCTGTCACATGTTAAGCTACTTCCTGTACAAATCTACCACTATTTACATGATTACTGTACCAAGTTGAGAAATACAAGGATATGCCATAATATTATTAAAGAATACACTCTAGGTTCAGGACTTACCTTGTAAATGCATCAGTTGATAAAGTTTTATTTCTGGGTTGACTGCTGATGGAAGCAGTACACAGCCAATACATGGGGAGGTAAAGGTTGTGTTAGTTGCGTGGCATCAATTTTTACTATATGTATGTGAGTAGGAGAAAGGTTTTAGTCACGTAGGTGGCCAATAAATGTGCTGTGTGTTGTCTCTTAGCCAAAGTAAGGGCATAATGAGCATGCCTACATCTACCTCCAGCCACAGCAGCTGGTGGTTCCCTCTCCAAATCCTCCTCTTACTGTGGCTGTGATGACCTAGGTGGTGGGGGGATGTGTGTCCCCTCCTGTTGCCGATCCTGCTGCAGCTGTTTCCGCAGGATCAGATTGTGTAGCATAGCACATACTGTGAAGATTTGTATACATGTGTATGGATTATACTGCAGGACTCCACCAGATGTATGTAGGCACCAGAACCATTATGATGTTTCTGGTTTGAGCATGTGCCTCAGTATGGCGTTATTTCGTGGAATGACCCTGTGGGATGTCCCCCATAGCAAACATTTGGTACAGCTGTGATGTGTGCCAGATGTGGGAGTTATGATATCTTCCAGGGTTGCCAGCACACGCATTCAATATAATTCCCTAGGCATTGCACACAACTTGGCAGTTGATGGAGTAGTATCCCTTGTGGTTAATGTAGGCTCTACCCTGCTCACCATTTGGTGCCTTCATGTGTACATGAGTGCAATCTGTGGCAAAATGGCAACAAAACATGACCAACACTGAATTAAACTGCTAATGGAAAAGTAGGAAATCCAAAATCAAGAACAAAAAAACTCCAGCTGCTGGAAACACCGAGCAGATCTGCAGTAGTTTATTCAGAAGACAATAAAACCACAAAGCTTTCAGGTGAATGCCCTTCTTCAGTGTGTAAGCAACAGCTAGTATAATCACATCTCTATTAAAACAGATTGACTAGAGCCATGTGACACAGCCCCAATCAAAAAATAGAAATCAATTAATTATTAAATATGATACAAATAAGGAAATCGGCATCTGAAAGTACCATAAAAGGATTTCACATAACCCAAAACATAACAGCACAGTGGTGTAGTGGTCAGCATTCTCATCTCACAACAAGAGGTTTACCGGTTCAATTCCCAGCTTCAACAAATGTTAAATAAAAAATAGAACTTGACTAAATACAACACATTAAAAATATTTAAAACACAATGTCAGCTTAGATACTTTTGTTTTCTCTCTAAAATTGGTTTAAGGCTGACAGCTGTATTTGTGCCTGGTGCAGAATCTGCTTGTAGTCATATGACCCATTCATACTCACAGATTTCAAGTTTATTATTTAAATCACCACCCCTTCTGTTTCTTTGCATAACATTAATCACAATGAAGTGAAACTCATGATACATTCCTTTCTCTTCCATATGTTTAGCAAGTGCATTTGTGTTGACTTTACTATGTTTTTCAGACTTGGGCTCTGTGTTAGTCTTTCAGTTTTTGTTTACATGTTCCATCATAAAATGCAGGACATTCAACACATATAGCTAAATAGACTAATATTTGAAGTATTACATGTGACTAAAAGATTTAAATGTATACTTTTTTCTTTGTTATTGGGTGTATGAATTCATCATCTTTCAGAGTATCTTTACAATACACACACAGTTATAACAAGGAAAAGTGCCTGACCTTAGATTTTGTCTAGGACCAGTATGTCTCATGTCCTTGTAGCAGAGATGTTTCATATTGAAGCAATTCTTATAGGCAAAGTTAGGTTTGCCCCCTATAAGCTGTTTAATTTCTGGCATTGTTCCTAATATGCCCCAGTTTTGTGGTATAATTTCCTTTACCTCATCGGTCCTTCTACTATATCTAGTAACTTAGTGCAAATGTTCTTGTTTATGAGTAATAGTACTTTGTATTTTTTCTCTGCAAAATGCAGTCTAGTCCTATCCTGTCTTTCATTTATAATATCATATTTCAACTGTTCAAGTAAAGCATCATCATATCCCCTCTCCTTGAACTCATTTATCATGATAGCCATCTGGTCGAGACATTTCATTTCATCGGTATTGAGTCTTCTAATTCTTAAAAGCTGACTCTTCACTATACCGTTGCCTTTAAACGTGTGAGCAGCTGGATGGGAATGTTCACCTTCCAATACCAGATAAATATCATCCACAAAGCGCTTATAGAATGAGATGTTATGTTCAAATATTTGTGGATATTTTTAAACTGTTCTTCCTAGTGTCGTATAGTGATGCTGGCACGGGTATTGGGTAGGGATGTGCCCATAGCCGCCCCTGCTTTTTTGATGGAAAACAGAGTCCTCAAGTATAAATATATTATTAGTCAATACTACATCCATTAGCTCACAGATTGTCTCAATTTCTGTAGCATGCATATCACTGTGCTCACGTAAGCACTCTCGGACGGCCCTGTATCCCATACTGATTAGGGGATTACTGTAAATAAAGACTTAATATCTACTGTTACAAAAATGAAGCTAGTCTCCTTTTTATACTTGTACCATTCATATAATTGCAATAAGAAATCGCCAGTGTCTTTTGTAGAGCTCTTAACCTTTGGTAAAAACTTACCCAGAATAGATTGTACGTATATGGAGATGGGTTCAGTTATCCAGCCATTTCCACACACTATCGGTCTCATTGGTGGGTGCTCCAGATTTTTGTGCATCTTTGGTAATCCGTAGAGCACTGGTGTTATTGGGCAGGGGACATTAAAGTAGTTAAATAGATCAATAGTAGTATTGACTGTCAGTTGTAGCTCATAAACGCACACATTGACTTGACTTACAAATTTTGCTATATCCACATTATTAATTCTGACAAATGTTTCATCATTCAAAAACTCAACATATAGGCATTATAATCTTTTTTTTTATCA
The DNA here is from genome assembly GCF_019279795.1 of Protopterus annectens. Lineage (NCBI taxonomy): Eukaryota > Metazoa > Chordata > Ceratodontiformes > Protopteridae > Protopterus > Protopterus annectens. Next base: position 341,087,754 of record NC_056729.1, read on the forward strand.
AATATTACTATGGCACTGCCCTTGTCTGCTTGTTTAAACACAGTGTCTCTATTGTTCTGTAACCTTAAAAGGGCCTCCTACTCTCTAGATGTCAGATTATAACATTTTGTTTTTTTATTTCTGAGCATACAGTTCCAGTGTGTCTTGCTGACATGTATTACTGAACATGGTCACAAATGGGACAGTTCATAGGTATACATTAGACTTCTTACATACCTGAGGAGTGTATGGCAACGAGTCCTTAAAAATAAGTTTTAAACTGAGATTCCTCATAAAATACTTTTAGATCTACAAGGG